>NC_140168.1:135867326-136017326 GCF_963971535.1 Notolepis coatsorum
AAGAAAGAAAGAAAGAAAGAAAGAAAGAAAGAAAGAAAGAAAGAAAGAAAGAAAGAAAGAAAGAAAGAAAGAAAGAAAGAAAGAAAGAAAGAAAGAAGAGATAGAGGGGGAGAGGGGGAGAGAGAGGGATATAGAGGAAGAGAAAGAAAGAGGGAGATACAGAGGAGAGATGGAGGGAGAGAGAGGGAGATATAGATAGACATGAAACCTAGGTATGTAATTCAAGTTTCAAGTTTCAAGTTTCTTTATTAGTTGACATGCAAAGATACAGAATACCTTCACATGGAATGCTTTTTTCTGTTATGCTCCTATGAGGATCATAGGACGCTTGGATCATACACATACAGCTCATTACAGTAATATTCCACAATTATTACATTTTAGATAGTAATAATGGTACAGAGCTTTGAGACAAACATATGCATATTCACCACCGCAAACAGACTGGCAGCCGTCATAGGCAGCGCCATTTACGGACGGAGGGGGGAGTGGGTTGGGGTTGTTACAGGGCTGTAGGGGGGGGGGGGGAAGTGATCCCTCACACGAGGCAGCCGACAGTGCAGCGCCAATGCAGAGGAAGGGGGGGGGGGGGGGGGGGAGGTGGGGGGGAGTGCACAAGCCAAGTCCTGGGTGGGGGAGTTAGGGGATTGGGTGGGGAAGCCGCTCGCCACTCTTATCTCCCAGAGGCCTTCGACTCCAGCAGCTCCCCGTTTCGACCTTGGTCAGGAATTTGTTTTGGCTGACTGACTGGCCCATTTATCCCAGCCACGTCACTTTAAATTTGATTTGAATAGAGTGAAATATAACTCTATTGATTTGAGTGGAGTGAGTTTTAACAACTCCGTCCAAATGACTGAATGCATTATTAGTCCAAGTGTCATCAGTTCATTTTGGTAGATCCTGTGCGCGGTAAACAGATCCAAAATCTTCTTATTGCAGTCCAAAAGCTTCGATAATCCAAAAATGACCACGTTTTCAAGTTGGTAGCCCGATTATGATGTCCCAATAGGCAGAGAGGGTTAGCCTTATTCTGCTTCTTGAAGAAAATATGCAATCCACTGATTAGACCCATTTAGAGTTGATTTGAGTATAGTCCGGCCACCGGCACGAAGCAGAGCATAGCAGTGTCGGGCTCCATGGAGCAGTAGAGGCGGCGGTAGGAGCGGCCTTGAAGGCCTAGGGAGAGAGGAAAGAAATGCGACTTGTCTCTGCAAGAGGTGGGAGGCACTGCAAGAGGTGGGAGGCAATTTCATCTTTCCTTGTGACAATATTGTCACCCACTGTACAAGACTGTACAAGAAATTCCTTCTGTAATGTACTGATTTCTTTTGATTTCTCTGTTGAGAGAGAGAGAGAGAGTGTGTGTGTGTGTGTGTGTGTGTGTGTGTGTGTGCAGGGGAGTAGCTGGGGGGGGGGGGGTAGGATGATTCCAAGGGCCCAGCAAATGCCCCAAATTTTTTTATAGATTGGGGGCCCCACATTTTTTAATAGATTGGGGGCCCACAAATTGATTCTTTCATGGGGCCCAGAATCTCCAGCTACGCCCCTGTGAGCGCACCTTTCTACTCTAGAGAGCTGTCATCACCGTGATGCGCGCTTGAATGAACTGCGAGATAACTCATAACTCGTACACACACGCACTCTGTCTCTGCCATACAGTAGTTATGTTGTTTTAGCGCGACGTGGGTATATACACGGGCGAGGATGAAAAGCATGTTAGACTACTTTTAATACATAAATTAACGTTCCGTCGGGTCCTGTGTATTCTCGAGAATGATAATAATAATAATGCAGGACCTCTTCAGATTATATTATCAACGACAGACAGTGAGAAACACAACCCCCCCCCTCTCGCGCTGAAGAATATGCATATTAGATCACTCAGTGATTAACACCTATGCGCTGTTTGTGTGTGCGCGCGTGCATGTACGTGACGCGTTGTAGTTTCGGGGAATACAGGGATAATTTAGAACTATACAATTTAGCAAGAATTAAACATATTTACAAGTCGTATTACGTTTAGCAAGTAAGGAGACATATATATTACATCTCAAAGCACTAGAAAATGTCATTTTTCTATTTTTACCGATTTCTGAAAAGCACGACTTCCTGAGCATTTCTGAGACATTCTAAATCCCTTTGTTCTCCGCCGACGGGTTCAAACAGGCCCTTGGACTCTCAAGGGTTCTGACCTGGACCAGCGTGACCAGACCAGTCCTGTGTCCTAACCACGCCGACATGCCCACTCCAGAAGAGGGGGTAGGTATGCGTGTCGATCTAAAACATGAAAAGAGGGCGCCACCCAAACGGTCCCATTTGGACCGTGCTCAGTGGCCCACCCCAAGGGTGTGAGACCCCTCTACATATGTTCTGATCTATTCTGTTAACATCCCCCAGATATGAACGAGAATTCATCGAGACAACCTAGTAAACTGGCGCTCGGAAGAGACAAAACTCCATCCCAGTTGCCCTATAAAAACGCTGTTTTAACAAGCAACCAAGGCGCACTTAGCCCCTGTGTGATTCTGTAACAGAAACACACCGAGCCAGCACTATGTATGCGTCGAGACCCAAACACATCAATGGATAGTCTAACAAGACACCAAACATTGTTCCTCCAAGTCGCCTGGGAGAACGACACGGAGCCGTCGTGCTTCATGTACCTTCCTCTTTTTATTCAAAAAAGAAAGAACACAGACTGACATGAATCCCTTGTGACGCCGCTGGGGGTAAAAATTGTTTACATGTTTACATCCCACCACCCTCCCATAGGGAGGAGACGGAAATCCCCAGAGAGACTTCCCACGCGAGCTGTATAGATTGAAAAGAATATATTGCAACATTGAGCTATGTAATATTTGAGTTAGAGCTCTCCGAGGAGGAGGCACTGAACCAATACACACTCAATACTCGAATTGAATCGAATACACACACAATAGAGCAGGACTCCTTTTTGAAGTTCTACTCACCTTGACAATCTGAGGAGGAGGCTCTGAACTCTGAGGCGGCTCCCTCACAGGGAAGGAGAGTCCTAACTCACAGAAGGCCCGAGTAGGCACTTCGTGAGGAGGAGCCCTGACCACTCCCTGAAACAGATCCATCATATGGACCTGAACAGCTCACGGAAGTCTTACCAACAGAGACGCGCACAGTGACGTACTCTATGGCGGGGGAATTTCTGCGGTGCACACGCCCAATATTCCAGGGCGTGGGACCAGGAAACTCCCCCCCCCCTCTTACCCTGTAACGTGCCGAACAGCAACGTGACAGGAACCTTGAAGGACAGGAGGTTGTAACCCCTGCCCATCAAAAGGGGAGGAAAGGATTACCAGTTCACCCCTTTACGACCCCACACCCATGATACGATGTAATGACAAAAAAGAGCATGACACAGTCACAGTCAGCTACATGAAGTGCCTAACAGCTTCACACAGCACATGTGCTAACCTGCTATCTGATTTTTACTAAGGAAAAAACACAGAATAGAGAGGGCCCCCTTAAGAGCCCCGGTACCAGACTTACACATGTGCTTCTGTGGCCAACCTAACCCAGTTGTAGATCACAAGACACACACAACCCTTTATCACCACAAAAAATGGCAATACACTCTACAGAGGAACGCCGTTTTTCATAATGAGAGAATACACAATTCTCGATTAGTATCGGCCACAGGCCTTGCTAAGCACACACGAAAAGTGACCAAACAATCTTTTCTTTAGGAAAATATAGTTTCTCAAGCGGTTTTAGCACAACCCCAGCAACTAAGCTAAGGGTTACATCGTATCCCACAACACAGTGACACAATATATTGTAAATAACATGTCTGAGAGGAGGGTGGGGAAGTCCCCAGGGAACCGGGGGGAACACCTCTCCTACCTTACCCTTGATATGGCCAGTTGAACAGGTAAACCTGTTAATATGTGAACACACTGTTCATTGTCATTACAGGCTGAGAAAAGAATTCATTCTTCACTCATATGTCACTAAGCATAGCTTTATAGGTTAATTTAACCCCCTTAGTTGTGAGTACACGGTACATGAACACACATGATGTTTCTCAACACAACAAACCAGATAATTTTTACATATGTAACAAACAACCCGATTTGCATGGAGAAGCTAATACCAGTGACAAGACAATTCACACACAACTCGTGTCGTATCCTAAATGTATTGCAGCAACACCCATTTTGGAAAACATCGTTATTACAAAACATTAGAAGGGAAGGAAGAAGACGTGTTTTAAGGTCTGGTCAGGACCTTTCCTACCGAGAGCGCAGATCAAGCGAACTGCAGTCTGCTAACAGGGCACCGATAGTAAACACAGCATCCTGTGTTGACGACACGGGCAGCGTCGCTGCTCCCCGCCGCTACGGTTCTCCTTGTTGACGCAGTCCTCGCCGGCCGGCTCCGGGTAGGTTCGACTAACATCCTCTGTCAAAGATGACGTCGTAGTCAGAGTGTTTAAGGCATGTTACAGTCACAGAAAACGTTCAACAGTGTAGCATTAAGCTAACAGCCGTTCGGCTGATAGCAGCAAGCTAATGTGTACTAGCCTGGTAAACACAGTGAGCTAACGCCGCAGCTAACAGCTGCGCAGCTAACAGCTGACTGGCTAACACAGTAGGCCACAACTAGTACGCAAGCTAAGCAGCTATCTGACTGATAGCAACGAGCTAACGCTACTAGCCTGGTAACACAGCGGGCTAGCGCCGCAGCTAACCGCTGACTGGCTAACACAGTAGGTCACAACTAGCACGTAAGCTAAGCAGCTATCTGACTGATAGCAACGAGCTAACGCTACTAGCCTGGTAACACAGCGGGCTAGCGCCGCAGCTAACCGCTGACTGGCTAACACAGTAGTCCACCACTAGCACGCCAGCTAAGCAGCTACCACCTGAACTGTATACACTGACATAACAAGTCACACTCCAGACAGGCCGCTGTCCCAATCCCTTCCCTACCAGGGAAAAGAAAAAGAAATGTCAGAACACAGTTGTCAACGGTGATCCAGACACACATGGGGCCCTTTGAGCATGGAACTTCCGATAAAGAAGATCTTATGCCCACATTTCCTCGTTAGGGTAAACTTTCATTTGTATATGAAAGATGGGGCCTATACGGGACAGAGAAGCATCGCTCGTCCAGAGAAACCTGGGATCACCAGTTCCTGGTCGCGGCCCACTAGTTGAGTATAATGGGCGTCAGGCCAAGATCCACCGACCGCCGTTTTAAGCCGAGCAGAGGACCCTGGCCTGGGGTCAGCGTTTCGTAAATTGTTAGCTAACCCCCATAGCATCAACAACAACCAGAGCTTGCCATCAAAACAGTACATACCCAACCTGGAACCCACCGCTTCTCACAACAGTCGGTGTGTCCTACAGTCCAGCTGTGTTGCTGGAGGGTCTTACCCCATCCAGCCGCAGCAAGTAGGATTGCAGTTGGGAAGCATGTCAGCGGCGTGAGCTCCTAATACGAAAAAGCCCGTGGAGGTGTAGAATGATCATCATCTTCCAGACACTCCAGTAACAAAGACAATATCGCCGTATTTTCACGAAAATAGTGAGAGAGAAAATAAAGATATGATGTCAACGTATTTCTTGTTTTCCAACTTTTTTCTACTAACAACCTCGTCAAGTGGGGATCTACCGAAGGCATTTCCTTGTGGTGAAAGCGAAGAAGGAGGCGAGTAGGTGGCCACACACCTGCTTATGAAGGTAAGCTGATAGGGGTGTGGTCAGACGAATGTTGGGATGTAAAGGTACATTGTGGAATTTTTTATTCAGTGCGCGTGCACAAGCGAGGTATAGTGCAGTAGTGACGCCGAGCGAGAGCCATACGACAGAGAACACTTGTTAAAACACTTGGTTTATGAAGCTAAAACACTTGTTAAAACACTTGGTTTATGAAGCTAAAACACTTGGTCTATGAAGCAGCTACAACACTGATCTTCCAACATGGCTGCTGATTTCTCACTGCATCCCTTTGTTAAACCTGTTGAGCCCTTGTGTCTCTGGACAATTTAACTACTGAAATAATGTTGGGTTCAATGTCAAGCTTGTCTTGTGACACGCTGGGATATTGACCACATTGCAGATGGTCATCATAGGCTGCACGCTGTCTCTCTCTCTCTCCCTCTCTGTCTCTCTCTCTCCCCTCTGTCTCTCTCTCTCTCCCTCTCTGTCTCTCTCTCCCCCCTCTCTCATCCCCTCTGTCTCTCTGTCTCTCTCTCACTATCTGTGTGTCTCTCTCTCTCTCTGTCTCTCTCTCTCTCATCAGTATTCTACTCAGAGCAGAGGAATTAGCTGCCAGGTCACTGTTTTTCTGCCAACTTAGATCCTCCTTCACAAACTACACTGGTTAATGGTGTTAATGGTCAGAGTGGTTGTTATGATGATATTAAAGGGACCTTCGTATCATTATTCTCCTTTTCATGGACAAACATAAAAAATTACTGATTTTATGCAGGGATCCGTACCAAACAAAATATGTTTTACTTAAGTCTGTAGAATATTCATTCAATCTTTATTTATGGTGGATAAATACACTGAGTAGTTAAACTCGTTTACAGTGTTGTTGAGTTGTTACATTGTGTCGTAGTGTGTTTAATAAATACAGAAACATCAGAACTTGATGTACATACAGTATATGATTTGTATATCTCCACAGCGCCACAGTGTTTCATTTAATACACATGTTGCACCTTTAACAAATATTGCACCTCCTGCGATTCAGATTTTGATAAAGATTCAGATTTATTGCTCAGATATGATTCCAGTGTGAGCCGCTCACGCTCCAGACTGAGCACAGTATGAGACTGAGGTCACATGACTGGTTCAGACTGAGGTCACATGACGGTTCAGACTGAGGTCACATGGCGGTTCAGACTGAGGTCACATGACGGTTCAGACTGAGGTCACATGACGGTTCAGATTGAGGTCACATGACTGTTCAGACTGAGGTCACGTGACCGTTCAGACAGGTCACGTGACCGTTCAGATTGAGGTCACGTGACCGTTCAGACTGAGGTCACTTTGGCCTGCAGTGTGAATGTAGCCTCAGATAAACGTCTCCATCGAGCTCCGTGTTCCTCCCCACAGTGTGATGGTATGGAATGAGGACTGCACCAGTACATAGACTGCACCAGTAGACCTGCACGCTGCTGTTTAACCCTTTCACTGCTGCACTACCAAACTACCAATGGACGTATGACGGCCGGGCGTGGGGATGGAGTGGTCTCTGTGAAGTCGCTTTTGATTAGAAGGTGTAGATGAGGCTTTAAGTTAAGTTAACCCTTTACTATCACACAACCGACGGCGATGCTCCATCATTAGCATCATGAGGTTGTGTGATAGTAAACGGCTAACCTTCTGTATTGTCACAGTGAAAGGGTTAACCGGCTGTCGTGTGGCAGTGAAAGGGTTAATTGAACGGGATTATCAAGATTTGCCATCAGTAACCTCAGACGCATTTCGACTTACTTCAAGTCTTCGGATGCTTCCGCTCGGATCAGTGGGGTTTCTACCGAGTGTCCGAAGATGGCCCCCTCTGAGCCTGTCGAGAGAGGAGAGAGAAACACACATCTGACATGATGTATGTGTCTTTAAACTTCTGTAGTGTGGTAGTGAAAGGGTTAACCTTCTGTAGTGGTAGTGAAAGGGTTAAACTTCTGTAGTGTGGTAGTGGAAGGGTTAACAGTCTGTAGTGTGGTAGTGAACGGGTTAACCGTATGTAGTGTGGTAGTGAAAGGGTTAACCTTCTGTAGTGTGGTAGTGAAAGGTTAACCTTCTGTAGTGTGGTAGTGAAAGGGTTAACCTTCTGTAGTGTGGTAGTAAAGGGTTAACCTTCTGTAGTGTGGTAGTGAAAGGTTAACCATCTGTAGTGTGGTAGTGAAAGGTTAACATTCTGTAGTGTGGTAGTGAAAGGGTTAACCGTCTGTAGTGTGGTAGTGAAAGGGTTAACCTTCTGTAGTGTGGTAGTTCATTATCAGAAGGTTATTTCCACTTTGAGTTTTTTTTTTTATACTAAACAAATACCAAATGTATAATTAAAGGGGACGCCTTAGTAGCCTTAGTTCTACTTGCCAGTGATGTTGTAAAAGATGTTGCAGCTCTGGCTAGTTCGACTCAAGACAATGCAAAGTCAATGGGGCCAAGCTCCAGATTCTGGATGCACAGTGTGTGATGGGGCCAGGCTCCAGTTTCTGGATGCACTGTGTGTGATGGGGCCAGGCTCCAGTTTCTGGATGCACTGTGTGTGATGGGGCCAAGCTCCAGTTTCTGGATGCACGGTGTGTGATGGGGCCAGGCTCCAGTCTCTGGATGCACAGTGTGTGTGATGGGGCCAGGCTCCAGATTCTGGATGCACTGTGTGTGATGGGGCCACGCTCCAGTCTCTGGATGCACTGTGTGTGATGGGGCCAGGCTCCAGTTTCTGGATGCACAGTGTGTGATGGGGCCAGGCTCCAGTTTCTGGATGCACTGTGTGTGATGGGGCCAGGCTCCAGTTTCTGGATGCACTGTGTGTGATGGGGCCATGCTCCAGTTTCTGGATGCACTGTGTGTGATGGGGCCAGGCTCCAGTTTCTGGATGCACTGTGTGTGATGGGGCCAGGCTCCAGTTTCTGGATGCACTGTGTGTGATGGGGCCAGGCTCCAGTTTCTGGATGCACTGTGTGTGATGGGGCCAGGCTCCAGTTTCTGGATGCACAGTGTGTGTGATGGGGCCAGGCTCCAGTCTCTGGATGCACAGTGTGTGTGATGGGGCCAGGCTCCAGTCTCTGGATGCACAGTGTGTGATGGGGCCAGGCTCCAGTCTCTGGATGCACAGTGTGTGATGGGGCCAGGCTCCAGTCTCTGGATGCACGGTGTACGAAGAGCAGCATGGATTGTACTGAGAAAGGACTGATCTATAATATCATTGAAAAGTAGGACATAGGGCTAGGAGTCCATCATTCTGAACTTAACCTTTAAGATGACAGTAGACAGCGGCACGTGATGTAAACACGATGAATTGGACGTAAAGTGGTATTTTGTAACATTTGTGCAAGCCAGAGTGGAGATGACAAGATTCTGTGTTTTCTTGCATAATGTGTCCTCAGGGTAGCAGCATTACAGCATTATATATTATATCATATAAGTATAATATCTTTTGGCCAAATTGAGATTTCTGCATGACTTAGGCAAGTAAAAAAAACTGCCTTAGTGTATGACATGTATGTATGTACGAGGAAAAAATGCCTAATTCATGACATATTTTGTTTAAAAGTCACCTTTTTTTGTTACGCAATGGTTGTTGTGTTTTTGTATTTTTGCAAACTTGTTGTTACACCTTGTGGAACTTATTTTCTAAATATAAATGAAAACCTCTTACACATTTGCTGGAAAATGTGTTTTGTCTTCTTTTCCAAAAATCTACGAAAAAGCTGTGACAAAACCCACCTCTTGATTCCGACCTGTGACAGTGAGCCTCTCTGTCTATGGCGACCCGGTCCTTGTACATGTGACTATGAGTCTCTCGGTTCCTATGGCGACCTGGTCCTCGTACCTGTGACCGTGAGCCTCTCGGTCCCTATGGCGACCTGGTCCTCGTACCTGTGACCGTGAGCCTCTCGGTCCCTATGGCGACCTGTTCCTCGTACCTGTGACCGTGAGCCTCTCGGTTCCTATGGCGACCTGGTCCTCGTACCTGTGACCGTGAGCCTCTCTGTTGCTATGGCGACCTGGTCCTCGTACCTGTGACTGTGAGCCTCTCGGTTCCTATGGCGACCTGGTCCTCGTACCTGTGACCGTGAACCTCTCGGCTCCTATGGCAACCTGGTCCTCGTACCTGTGACCGTGAGCCTCTCTGTTGCTATGGCGACCTGGTCCTCGTACCTGTGACTGTGAGCCTCTCGGTTCCTATGGCGACCTGGTCCTCGTACCTGTGACCGTGAACCTCTCGGCTCCTATGGCAACCTGGTCCTTGTACCTGTGACCGTGAGCCTCTCGGTTCCTATGGCGACCTGGTCCTCGCCGGCGGAGAAGAGCAGCTTGCCTCCGTCTCTGCTGCGCACCTCCAGCCTCCGACACTGGGCCTCCACCACCTCCGGTCCTGTGTGGGAGGATCCTTGATTACAGGCCCAGCTTCCTGACTGTGTTGTCATGCCAACCGGGGCATCGCTGCCACCAAACACAAAAGGCCTCTATAAATACTGGAGGTCTATTACTGAACGGAGGACGTATGACGGGCGTGGGGTTGGAGTTGGGCTCCTGCCAACGGTGTCTAGGAAGGAAAGAATGATGGCCGAGACCAGCGGTTCTCAAACTACGGGTCACGACCCAAAGTGGGGTCGTGGGTAGGTGACAGTGTGGGTAGGTGACAGTGTGGGTACTGGGTAGGTGACTTGCGCATTGGCAAGTAATAAAACATTTATTAAAAATAAATGTATTGGGCGCCCCCGTGGCGCACCGCATAGTGCCTCGCGCACCCATGCGGCCGTCCCGCGCTCACCTCCCACTCCCGGGGGATAATTTATCGCATGTCTTCCCCACCTCTTCTGCCGTTCACCCTTTCCTCCTCAGTCGGTCATGTCTGACCATGAAAAAGTTGGAAAAACGATTAAAAAATCAAAAAAAATAAAATCAAATTTCTTTTATAAAATCTATTTATTTTTTATGTTCTGGCAACATTTTTTCGCTAAATATGCCTTGTTTTATAAATGTGTATTGATAACATAGTGCTGTAATTAAATGTTCTAATAAATATGCATGATCAAATGATAAAAAATATGCAATTTTTTCAAGTTCAACAACGTGTGCTTTTATTTTGATATTCCTTAATTCCACGTTGAAATTACGCGATACATTAAGTGTGGGTATGCCAAAAAAAATCCTAAATAAAATGGGGTCATGGTATAAAAAAGTATAAAAAAGTTTGAGAACCCCTGGCCTAGACTACCAAACATATACACTGCTGTACTAACCAAGTTATATCTTTAATAATTACACCTGTTTGTTTAGGCAAAGTACATTGTTCCACTTTGTATAAACATTTGCAGAACTTGTGAGAACCTAATTACATGAGCTCCAGGAACAGCGTTTAACAACTTATGCCTCACATTCACCCATTCATTCAGCAATTAGGGGTTAAGTGTACTCAAGTACACTTTCTTTTCTTCTTTCTTTTTTTCTATAATTTTCTCCCATCCCCCAATTTAGTCATTATGTGTAGATCACATGCTGCCCTACTGTCGGTCTGGGGAGGGTGTAGACTACCACATGCTGCCCTACTGTCAGTCTGGGGAGGGTGTAGACTACCTCATGCTGCCCTACTGTCGGTCTGGGGAGGGTGTAGACTACCACATGCTGCCCTACTGTCAGTCTGGGGAGGGTGTGGACTATCACATGCTGCCCTACTGTCGGTCTGGGGAGGGTGTAGACTACCACATGCTGCTCTACTGTCGGTCTGGGGAGGGTGTAGACTACCACATGCTGCCCTACTGTCGGTCTGGGGAGGGTGTAGAACTACCACATGTCTTCCTCTGATACATGTGGAGTCACCAGCCGCTTCTTTTCACCTGACAGCGAGGAGTTTCACTGGGGGAACGTAACGTGTGCAGAGGTTATATATCCGCTCTGCGTCATACTGTAATACTCTTCCATATCAGTGTTAGCACTGAATACATTTTCCCTCCCAAAATCCAACCCTAACGTCCTCGTCGTGGGAGGGGGAAGCAGGTTAAGCTGACCAATAGGGCCATGGTAAAACTCATGGGCCAATCCCCCGTGAAGTGGATAATTGGATTACAGAAACATTGAAGAAAAGTAAGAAACCCTGCACCCTAGGAGATGGAAGCTCTTCAAGCATACGAGCTGAAGAGACTATGAAGACGCATGCTGAAAACCACATGGAGAGGGTGCGTCAGAACCTTCTATCCCCTAGGCCAGTGGTTCTCAACTGGTCTAGCCTCGGGACCCAACATTTTCCTTAGTCATTAAGTCGCGACCCAAAATGTTTAACCACTATAATTTATGTAAAAAAAATAATTGCAGTAATACGCAATCTTTCAAAACATGAAATAAACACAAAAAAGTGCAACAAAAGTGCAACTATTGCTAAAAACCCAATGAAATAAAAGAATAATAAATAATATATGCTTCTTAGCAGATTTCTTAGCTTAACATAACATACCTACATTTGGGGGAACTAATGGGATAACTGAGTGGGCAACAAAAGTGCAACTAGGGCTAAAACCCAATGAAATAAAATAATAATAAATAATATGCTTCTTAGCAGATTTCTTAGCTTAACATAACAGACCTAAGTTTGGGGGAACTAATGGGATAACTGGGGTTGCAACAAAAGTGCAACTAGGGCTAAAAACCCAATGAAATTAAATAATAATAATAAATAATTATGCTTCTTAGCAGACTTCTTAGCTTAACATAACAGACCTAAGTTTGGGGGAACTAATGGGATTGCAATAAAAGTGCAACTAGGGCCAAAAACCCAATGAAATAAAATAATAATAAATAATATGCTTCTTAGCAGATTTCTTAGCTTAACATAACAGACCTACGTTTGGGGGAACTAATGGGATAACTGGGGTTGCAACAAAAGTGCAACTAAGGGCTAAAAACACAATGAAATAAAATAATAATAAATAATATATCCTTCTTAGCAGACTTCTTAGCTTAACATGCAGGGAACTAATGGGATAACTGGGGATGATGTTTGCTCCTGACAAGAGTCTCAAAGTCTGGGGTGATGGTAGACAAAGCAACTCTGAGGTCATGCTCAATGTCCAATCTGTTCCTCCGCTTTGTCTTCAGCTGGACCAGAGCTGAAAAGCGACTTTCACAAAGATAGGTAGTAAAAAAAAAAAAAAAAAATTACGTTTTTTTTTTTTTTTTTTTTTTACACACATCCGCGACCCACTCAAAATGGCCCTGCGACCCACTTTTGGGTCGCGACCCACCAGTTGAGAAACACTGCCCTAGGCGGTCTACCAACATCGCAACCTGGAATATCAGGACCATGTACACAGCGGGGAAGACGTCAGTCATCGCAGAAGAGATGAAAAGATACAAGCTCTCTGTCCTTGGTTTGTGTGAAACCAGGTGGCTCCAGACAGGAGAAGTCAAACTGACCAGTGGTGAATCCATAATCTTCTCTGGACACCCGGATGAGAAAGCACCACACACGGAGGGAGTGGCACTCATGCTCTCCAAAGAAGCGCAGAGGGCCCTCATCAGTTGGGAGCCCATCAACTCCAGAATCATCACTGCAAGATTTAAAACCACCCATAAAAGAATGAACCTACATGTCATCCAATGTTATGCACCCACCAACACCACAGATGAGGAAATAAAGGACAACTTCTACAACCAGCTACAACAGCTACTCCAGGCCAGGAGAGAAAAAGACATCTTTCTCCTCATGGGTGACATGAATGCAAAGGTTGGGAACAACAACAATGGATACGAGCTGATTATGAGAAAGCATGGAATCGGCAGCATGAATGAAAATGGTGAAAGATTAGCAAACGCCTGTGCGGACTACAACCTGGTCATAGGGGGACAGTTTACCCCCACAAACCTGTTCACAAAGCCACATGGATATCACCTGACCACACCACAGAAAACCAAATAGATCATATATGTATAAACAGGAAGTTCAGACGTTCCCTCCTGGATGTACGAGTGAAGAGGGGGGCAGATGCGGGGTCAGATCATCACCTACTGGCTGCAAAACTCCAACTCAAGCTGAAGCGCTGTAACAGCCCCACTGACAACAGAGCAAAGTACAACATCCAGCTTTTCCAGGACATAGGAACAATGGAACTATACCAAATCACCATACAGAACAGGTTCCAAGCCCTGCAAGAACAAGCTCAAAAACCAGTGGAAGAGCACTGGAACAACCTGAAAACCGTATGGAAGGAGACATGCCTAGAAGTGGTAGGGAGAAAGAAAACAAGCAACAAACCCTGGATATCCACTGAAACACTGAAAAGAATAGAGGAGAGGAGGGCAAAAAAAGACACAATAAACAAATGCAAAACTCGAGCAAAAAAGGGAGCAGCCCACAGAGACTACGAAGTAGCAAACAAGGAGGTGAAGAAAAGCATCAAACACGACAAACAGAAATACATAGAAGCAGGGCCGCCTCAGGGGGTGTGCGAGCAGTGCGGTCGCACAGGGCCTCGCGGGAAGGGGGGCCTCGCAAAAAATAAAAAAAAATAAAAAAAATATATATATTTATTTATTTATTTATTTTTTGCGAGGCCCCCCTTCCCGCGAGGCCCTTTTTCATCACAGTCCTAAAATCTAGTTTTGCTTATATGCTTATATATTTCACATTAGACACGTTTGTAGAATGTGTCTGACTTGTTCCTGGGTCTGCAGTGACACTATTGGAGCTCTGGGGCTCTGCAGCAGACTATTGGTTTCAACGAAGGGAGTGGTTACTTACATCATGTTACTTACAAATGGCCGGAGCCTTGTCATGATGCAGTCGGGATATAGCCATGATGATGTCGGCTAGTAGCTAGCTTAGCTAAAGGCTAACTAGCGTTAGCTAACCTAGAGACATGCAGCCAAGATGAAGAGGATGGTCGTTTGGCAGATGAACTTCGTCAACTCCACGCGGTTGTCTCCATCCTCTTGGACGTTTGGTGAGTTTTTAACCTATTCTATTAACTCTATTCTATTCCCGCCGTGGACATCTCTCTCTCTCTCTCTCTCTCTCTCTCTCTCTCTCTCTCTCTCTCTCTCTCTCTCTCTCTCTCTCTCTCTCTCTCTCTGGAGCTAAACTGGCCGACTAGCTGTTGTAGTACTACTAGTAACTAACGGTGTGTGGCCTGGTGTCAGCACCTGTATGTAGCCGCATAGCTTGCTTCTGCGTTAGCTAATGGTTAGCGATAGCCTGGTTGAGCTAACTGTTAGCCAGTTAGCTGTTTAGCTTCGACGTTAGCTGCCGGCTGCGCTCGGCTGGGAACGTTTGTTTGATGCTATCAGTTAGCCTTGAGTTAGCTGTTAGCTTGTGCTACGACCATTGACATTAGCCGTGAGAATAGCAGGGGGTTCTGGCACTCTGACTACGACATCATCTTTGACAGAAGATGTAGTCGGGCCTGCACCATGACAAGGCTCTGGCCATAGCTTATTTTTGTCCCGACAGCGAGAGGCCTTTCGTCAACGTGGAGACCTGTGTTGCGGCCTTTCGCCCTGCGTTCCTTGGTGCAGGTAAGATTAATGAAAATGTCATGACATTACCCCACTCTTCCTTCCTTCCCCTCCCGAATGTTTTGTTAATAACGATGTTTTTTTCCAGGCAAAACATATGTTACTTCACAACATTTGGAGATACGACATGTGCTGTGTGTGAATTCATTTGTTCGTTTGTGTAGCTTGGGTAGCGTTGGGCCGTTGGCCAAAGCTGTGTGTGGCCTGGTGTCAGTAGCCTACCTGGCTAGCCTTTAGCTGTCGGCCATTGGCTCCTTGCTGCTTTGTTTTCTCTGGTATAGACCCTCTTCTCTTTGGATTTAAGTGTTGATCTTTGTCCTTTTGGATCTATGTATATTCATGTTGCCTTTGTGAAGTTATCTTTTCCTTCTGTTTTGTTCTTTCATTAAAAGTTGAATATCCTTTAGGGGGTCATCTTTGCTTATCTCTCTCATACATGCTCTCTCTCTAACACACATGCTCTCTCTCTCTCTCTCTCTCTCTCTCTCTCTCTCTTTCTAACACACACAGTCTGCCTATGGCGGCCTTTCTCGATGGCTAGGCTGTGCTCTCTGAGTCTGTACCTAGTCAAGGATCTTCAGTCACAGTGCTCAGGTATTCTGCCACTGTGTACTCTCTGTTTAGGGCCAAATAGCATTTCAATTTCTTTCCAATGTGTCTCTCTCTCTGTACACTGTATATTGACTGTAGAACGGGAGCTCTCTCTCGCTCTCTCTCTTGCTATATGTTGACTGTATCATGCCCAGCCTCGGGCAGCGCTATTATTTACGAATATGTTGACTGTATGAAGAAAAAAAAATTATTATATATATAATTTTTTTTTACCTTTTGGGGGGGGGGGGGGGGGGGGGGGGCCTCGCGTTTAAATCTCGCACAGGGCCTCGCATTTCTCCCAGGCGGCCCTGCATAGAAGACTTGGCGCAAGAAGCAGAGGAAGCAGCGGGAAAGAATAACCTCGAGGAACTCTACCTGACCACCAAGAAACTAACCGGGAGGTTTAGACAGACAAACACACAAATCCGTGACAAACAAGGACGACTGCTCACCACCAAGGAAGAACAACAGCAAAGGTGGACTGAGCACTTTAGGGAATGAATGAATTAATGAAAACTTTATTTAACAGATTGCAGAATGGGTACAATACAGTACGGCTCAATACACACAATTGTTAAGGGGATGCAGACCTGAGAAAGACGTTTGTCTTATTTCCATCAGGGTCCCCCATTTTCAATTCATATAGACATTTATGACATACACAACATACATGACATTTATGGCATAGGGACATATAGGTATTTGGTACTGATACATTTGTGACATAAGCGGTATTCAAATATACAGTACTGTTACCCCTAGATCCTGACAGAGTATATACAAATGATGGGGAGGGGACTGTACATTAGGAGGGGGTGGGTGGGTGGGAGAGAGATATACATACGGCGGGGAGGGAATATATACATGCAGTGGGGAGGAGACTGTCTATTAGGAGGTGGTGGGGGTTTTGGGTATTTACGGTGGCCAGTTTCGAATTGCAGCCTCCCGTAGGTGCTCTTTAAAAGCGGTTTTGAATGTGGGTAGGGATTCACATTCCTTTACAGCTTTGGGTAGGGCGTTCCACATTGATGTGGCATAATTGCGAAACGTATTTAGTCCCTTGTTTGAGCCGAATCTGGGTTTAACATGATTTGTTGAGCTTCCTCTGGTGTAGTGGTTGTGGTATTCACTGACCTTTGGGAAGTATTTTGACATGTACATGGGTACCTTAGTCGTATAGTGTATCTTGTAGACCAGGCCCATTGCAAGTTGCTGTACTCTGTCGTCTAATCTAAGCCATCCTAGGTTGTCAAAGTGGGCAGGGGTGAGGTGGGTTCTGGGGGTAAGGTCAAGTAGTAGTCTGACCAGTTTGTTTTGTGATGTTTGTAATTTTGTTTTAAGCGCCTTTGAGGTGCTTTGGTACCATGAGGTGCACGCATAGTCGTAGTACCCTTGAATGAGTGCTCTTGCCAGAGTCTTCAGGGTATTCTTGTTTACCAGAGAGGAGATCCGGTACAAGAATCTAGTTCGTTGGTTGACTTTTTTTATTACATTGGATGCCATTTTGCAGGGGTGTAAAGTACTTGAGTAATTGTACTTCGTTACAATACTTAAGTACTGTTTTGGGGGATTTGTACTTTACTCGAGTATTATTAGGTTTGTATACTTTGTACTTTTACTCCATTACATTTCAGAGAAAAAATACATACTTTTTACTCCTTACATTAAAAATGCAGACCTACAAAGTACAAAGTACAAATCTCACAGGTCCAACCATTTTAATTAGTATATTTTAATTGTTTATCTGGCCGAACTAACGTTAACGTTATTAATCCTGCGACCACAGGTAAACAGCCAATCAAATCCCCATCAATGGAAAATGAACCCGCCCATACCCATGCTGATTGGTCCTTGTGCAACACTAGAAAGCAGGGATCTTTGATTAAACACCTGCTATCAGAAGAATAGACAGTCTGATCCGCATTATGCTGTGGTTAATATTGTGATATTATTCAGGGTACTCCAGTATTCTGTCTTCTGTCTGTCTTCAGCATTGTCTATCGCAGAACACATTCCATTGTGGGCAGAGTGTATGCTTGGTTTCATTCCAGCCTTGCCTAAACACCAGCTGATGATTTCACTAATTGGCTCACCTCTTCAACTAACTCACCTGGTGCAATGTATAGTTAAAATGAAAACTTGGCCCACGATGGAATGAATTTGAGACCCCTGGTCTATCCCTTTCAAATATTTTTTTTACTTTTACTTTTTAGTACTTAAGTACATTTAAAAGTAGGACTTTTTGACTTTTACTCAAGTGTGTTTTTAGCCAGATACGTTGACTTTTACTTGAGTCAGATTTTGAGACGGTACCCATACTTTCACTTAAGTATAATTTCTGGGTACTTTTTACACCCCTGCCATTTTGTCACAGGAAAGATTTGCCTCTAGGATGGAACCCAGGTAGGTAATTTCGTCTTTCCTTGTGACAATATTGTCACCCACTGCAACTGAGAAGCCGTCGGTCTTGCTGAGTTTGTTATTTGAACCGAAGAGAATGGACTCTGTTTTGCCCATGTCTAATGATAGTTTGTTATCAGTGAGCCATATGCAGATTTTGCCTAGTTCCGAGCTGAGGGTTTTTTCAACCTGCAACTTGTTCTTGTCAGAGACCAGCAGGGCTGAGTCGTCCGCAAACAGGAACAAGTTGCAGTCACAGGCTGACGACATGTCATTTGCATAAATTAGGAAGAGTAGCGGTCCTAGTATGCTTCCTTGTGGAACACCACAGCTCACTGTGAGGGGGGGGGGATAGAGTACCGTTTACCTCTACCATCTGTTCTCTTCCCTCCAGGTAGGATTGCATCCAGCTCACTGATAAGCTATCAAAACCAATTGCTTTTAGCTTGTCAATCAGAATGGAGTGATTGACAGTGTCGCAGGCCTTTTGTAGGTCCAGCATGACCATGCCGCAGTATTTGCCCGCGTCCACCTCTTGTTTGATGTGGTCGTTCAAATAGAGGAGGCATGTGTCAGTGGAGTGGGACGTTCTGAAGCCAGATTGGAATTCGTAGATTAGATTTTTTTCCGCCAGGTACTTTTCGACCTGTTCGAAGACTATTTTCTCCATGACTTTCGAGATGGAGGTAAGAATAGAAACAGGGCGGTAGTTGCCTGGGTCTAATTTGCTGCCCTTTTTGTGCAGAGGGGTCACTCTCGCAATTTTGAAGTCCTTGGGGACGTGTCCCTGTTTTATAGAGAGGTTTATTATGTGAGTGATGACTGGGGTGATGGCGGCTGCTGCGTCTCTGAGGAATTTGGAGGGGATGTTGTCATGGCCAGTGGCCTTGTTAGGTTGGAGGGCGCTCAATTTTTTGAGTACCTCATCGGTTGTTACCATTTCAAGTTTGAAGTCGTCTTTGTGGACCCCTAGGTTTTTGTAGTATGCTACTATGTGTTCTACCCCATAATGCCCTGAGTGGGAGGGTAGTTTGTTTACCAGTGTTGTGGCTATGTTTGTGAAGAAGATGTTTAAGTAATTGGCTACATCCAGCTTGTCTGTGATGAGCGTGTTGTCCGTCTTTATGTTTATGTTTGAGAATCTGGTTTTACGTTTTTTACTGCAGCCTAGTTGATTATTGAGTAATTTCCAAAGTTCGCAGGGTTTGTTTTTGTTTTCCTCAGTTTTGTCGTTGATGAAATTTCTTTTTGCGGTTTTGATCATGGTGTTTACGTCATTTCTTAGTCTGTTTCTTTGAATTTTTAGTTCAACCAAGTGGGCTTGGAGTTCACTGTTTGAGCTTTTGGAAAGCTTTGTCTGACTTTTATGAAGTTCAGAGCATTTTTTGTCTCTGGTTTTCATAGCGGCCATTATTTCAGTGTGCATCCATGGCTCAGCGCGATGTTTAACCCTGGTGGTTCTTATGGGTGCCATGTTGTTGAGTATTGCTGTGAATTTTGTTTTGAATCCAAGCCATGTTTCTTCAACCTGTGTACCACTGAGTTCATCTGACCAGTCCAAGCTCCCCAGTTCTAGGTTAAAGGCCTCTCTAGAGTAAGTTTTGAGGTCTCTAGATGTGACTGTTTTGTGACAGCCGGCCTTCTGTTTTAGCCTTTTGCTGGTACAGAAAATCATATAATGATCACTTAACCCGCATGCTATCACCCCTTTATTGGAGATCATGGACTTGTCAGAGGTGAAAATGAGGTCAATGGTGGTTTGTGTCGAATCACATACCCTTGTGGGTTGGGTGATTAGCTGGCTGAAACCGTGCAGATCAGAAAATCTACTGAAGGCCTTGAAGACGGGTGCTGCTTTACGCAGCATATCCGTGTTCCAGTCCCCAATAAGAATTTTTTCTACCCCCTCCACCCCAGCTAAACACCCATCAAGTGTGTCATAAAAGCCACTCTGTTCTGGCGGTCTATAGATTGTGCCTACTAGTACTGGTTTCGCCCTGTCTAATAAGATTTCAATCCAAACAGTTTCAATTTCGTCATGGTTAAGGTCAGTACGGTTGATGTATTTGGTATCTTTGTGTATATACACGCAGACGCCACCTCCATACTGGTTTCTATCCCTTCTGACTATTGAGTAGTTTTCAATTTCAATCTCTGGATCCTGTACAGATGAGTCTAATTTTGTTTCTGTGAAACACAATATGTTAGCCTTACCGTTTAAAAACAATTGTTTGATTTCAGCCAGTTTAGGTCTCAGGCTGTTTGTATTAATGTGGAATATATGAAGTCCATTTTTGCTGGTAATCTGATTGATGTCGTCACACTGGAGGTAACTCTGTTCATTTGTGTCCTGTCCTGTGGTGGGGGGAGGGGGGGCGTTGTTGTTGTTTGTGCCGTGAGTGGGGAGGGGGGGAGGGGGTGATCCTTTGTCCTTTGCTGGAGTCTGTATTCCTCTGTGTGAAAGCCTGCGATGTGGGGGGGGGGGGGGGGGGGCTGGTTGATTACAGATGTGTCTGTTAGTACTCCATTGTGGCGGAGGGGGGGGTGCTTTTTGTCCCGAGCTAACCGGCGGGTCCTTGCTGGTGATCTCGACCATAGATATGATCTCGACGTCCCGCGCCGCTCTCCCTCTCTCCTCTCGCCTCGTCTGTTGGGGCTTCGGTGAGGGTATGTTGCCGCTTGCTGGTCGGCTGGTGCAACTGCTGGCTGTAGCGACAGCTGCGTGGATGCTGTTGATCTCGACGGCCGGCGCCGGTGTGTGGAGCGATGCCGCTTCTTGGGTCAGCAGATCTAACTGTAGTCTCTGGTTCCGTGTCATTATGGGACCAGGGTTCTGGTGTATGTCACCCGACATGAGCAGATATAATAAAAACATTGATCTCTTATTACACTTGCCTGTCGGGGGTAATTTCTTTCGTTCCGGATTCGCAGTAAGTACTGTGTGGATAGTCGTGGCTCCGAAGGCTGGATGTTTCCTCTCCATGCCCGTTAACAAGTAGAAGTCGCAATGGGACTGCTGATTGAGCTCCTCAACAGAGAGCCCCCTGTCCAAGAGGTGGAGATTCCGCCAGCTGCACACATGCTGGAGATCAACTGTGCCCCCCCAACAAGATATGAGGTGAAAAAGGCCATCAATGCATTGCGACGTGACAAAGCAGCAGGGCCAGATGACATTCCAGCAGAAGCTTTAAAGGCAGACGTTGAAACCTCAGCCACCATGCTACACCAGCTGATCAAAAGGATCTGGGAGAAAGAAGGAAATGTACCAACAGACTGGAAGGACGGGCTCATTGCTATTATACCCAAGAAAGGAGACCTTAAGAACTGCAACAACTATCGTGGGATTATGTTGCTCTCAACACCAGGCAAAGTGTTCAACCGCATTATCTTGGACAGACTGCGAAAAGGGGTCGATGATGAACTGAGAGAAAACCAAGCCGGTTTCAGGAACGGTAGATCGTGCAGTGACCAAATTGCCACCCTCAGGATCATCATCGAGCAATCCATAGAATGGCACGCACCTATCTATGTCAATTTCATAGATTTTGAAAAGGCATTCGATAGTGTAGACTGCGAGCTGCTTTGGAAACTCATGGCACACTATGGAACCCCTAAAAAATACATCAGCATAATCAAGAACATGTATCAGGACATGAAATGCCAAGTGTTACATAACGGATGTGCACAAGAACACTTCAAAGTGCTCACCGGCATGAAACAGGGCTGCCTATAGCTTTTACCGAGATGTCCCACCATGTTACCTGTTACCTGTTTATTGCACAATGTTGTTTTTTATTGGATTCTATTATATGTTGTACCACTGTATTGCACATCGTTGCGGGCAAGACCACCCGCATTTCATTGTATACTTGTATGCCGTGACAAATAAAACTCTTGACTTGACTTGACTACTTTCCCCCTTCCTCTTCCTCCTATGCATCGACTGGATCATGAGGCAAACCACAACCAATAAAAAGACTGGCATCCAGTGGAGTCTAACGGAGCACCTCGAAGACCTGGACTTTGCGGATGACATCGCACTACTCTCACACAACCATCAACAGATGCAAGACAAAACCCAGCTGCTAGAAACAACTGCAGCTGGACTTGGGCTCAAAATAAATGGACAAAAAACTCAAGTAATCAGAGTCAATAATAAAAGCACACACCCCATAACCATCGGGGGCCAGACACTGGAAGAGGTTGACAAATTCACATACTTGGGTAGTGTTATAGCTGTTGATGGCGGGACTGAGGAAGACGTAAGGGCAAGAATAGGAAAAGCAAGAGCAATATTCAACATGTTAAACAAGATATGGAAAACCCGAAACATCAAACTCAACACCAAGCTCAAAATCTTCAACTCCAATGTCAAATCCATTCTGCTATATGGCTCTGAAACCTGGAAAACCACCACTAACATCAACAATAAACTGCAGACCTTCATCAACCATTGTCTGAGACGTATCCTCAGGATCTTCTGGCCAAACACAATCACCAACATCAAGCTGTGGGAATGCACCAAGCAAGAATCAGTGGAGGTCCAGCTGACCAGGAGAAAATGGAGCTGGATTGGGCACACACTTCGAAGACACAAAACCGCAATAACCAAACAGGCATTAACCTGGAACCCACAAGGCAAGCGAGGCAGAGGAAGACCCAAAAACACCTGGAGAAGAGACACTGAGCAGGAACTCAAGACAAGGGGATTGACGTGGAAACAGCTGGAGAGGATGGCGCAAGACAGACAGGGGTGGAAACTTTTCATCAATGGCCTATGTTCCGAAAGGAATAAGAGGCCTAAGTAAGTAAGTTTACACACCTCATCTGCCTGGCCACACCCCCATCCGCTCCTCTACATAAGCAGGGGTGTGGCCATACGAACAGCTCCTTCTTTGTATTCACCACGGCAAGTGTCTGTATACACCACTTTGAGACTAGTGAAATATTGAAGAGGAGCTGCGTTGACATTGTTTATTTTTTCTCTCTCTCACCAATTTAAGAGAAAAAGCTAAGTTATAATGTCTTCTTCGGGGGTTCGAGCGTTCGCAACGTCACCCTTCACCAACGGTTCTCCATTGCCGCCTCCGCCGTGCGTCGTGGGGCTGCGCTGACTCCGCCGTCATGGCAGTCAGACGCACCCGAGCGGCGTCCGGTGGAGAGTTTGCCTCTCCGAGAAGCTGTTGAGCAAAGGCCGTCTCCTTTGAGATGGCCTAGTTCCAGCTCTAGTTCCCCGGTCGGCCGATAGGCTGACGGCTCCTCTGGTAGCGTAGGATCTGAGACGCAAGCTCTTCGCCCTCTGCTCGTTCCCGTCGTAAGAGGGTGGCCTGCAGGGGTGAACAGCCTGGCTTTGGAGAGCTGCTGGAGCCAGACGAGGGTGCTTCTGCTTCTCCTTGTCCGATGGAAACAGAGGATTTTATGGTGGGAGCGGAAGCGCTCTTGTTTGACGCCCCGGTGGGGACGCATCACTCTCCCCCTCAGGGTGTGGCAGGGGGTGGTATGTCTCCTTGGGGTCCCTCATCCTCCGGTGTTGGGTTAGAACCTCCGACTCGGCGACGGTATGCCCTGCTATCAACCGCATCGGATGGTGGCACCACAATGAGTGGCAGCCTCCCGTACGTGAGGGACGCGGGCTACGTGGAGGAAGGTGCACATGGGGAATTGCGTGCCTTGTTCCCGGAGCTCATGGCGGCAGCCGCAGCCGCTAATGGCGTGCCGTTGCCGCAGCCACTGCCTGCACTTGTCCCTGATGACTTGATAGGTCATCTCTGGCAACGTCGTCCTGTGAGGGAGACGGGTGTTGTCTGCCCATTCTTCCCCTCAATGGAGGCCTACGTGCATCAGGGACAGGTAATATCCCACAACATCGGCCTTACCCCCGCCTACGTGCAAGTCACGTGGGTGGTGGGTTTGATCGAGGGATTGAAGGAAGGAGTGCCTCGGCTTGATAGCCCGATGGCATCTCTCCTTTGTCCTGAGGTGGTGTGGGAGCCGTTGCGGAAGCCGGTTCCCCAAGGGAAATTGGCTAGGCAGTTGGCCAACTGGAGTGACCAGTCATTCATCGCCTCGACACAGAGCCTAGCTGCGACATCCAACATTGCGCAGCTGGCGCGCTTCATGTCAGGGATGATGGCGGGCGGTGCGGTGCTGGACGCTCATCAGCAGTTCATGCACGCCTAGGCGGCTGGAGCCATCCTGCACCTGGTACAGCTGCAGGCAATCGCCGCCGGGAAAGTACGCTCCCTGGCCACTCTAACCCAGCGCCACCTTTGGCTGGAGCAGGCACGGGTGCCGGAGCGGAAGAGGCTTCCCCTGCTCACGGCCCCCCTCTCCGATGCTGGGCTCTTCGGGTCTGCAATGCAGCTGATGACGGCTGCTTGCAGGGACATGGAGGAGGAGCGTGCAGAGCTCCAGCCCCATTTTCCCCCACCCGATGTTGCCGGTGAGGTTCGACGGAGGCCACGTCGTCGGGGACCCGCGACCGTCGCCACCGCCACCACCGCCGCCGCTGCTGGACCCTCGGCCAAGAAGGCCAGGAGCAGAGAGGGTGCCTTGACCGCCACAGCCAGCCAACCCACGCCCGGAGGTGACGGTAGAGATCGTCGTGTCCAGGCACCCCAGTACCGTCCCTCCGGGCCTGCTCCCCGTGGGGGCAAACACCGAGCTGTTCGCGGCAGGCGCCGCTAAGTGACTTTCTCCCCCTGATTACCCCTGTTCCCTTCCCCGCCCCAAATATGATTTTTGTTGCACTAATAAAAGGTCCCTCCTAGTAGTTGTTACTTTTTAGTCATTAACTGGTCGCTACATATATATGTGCTTAGCAAGGCCTGTAGCTAACACTCGGTCGAAAGGCTTTTTCTTTCCTCGTCCTGAAGAAATATGTTTCTTCCTATAGTGGTAAAAGTTTACCGTTGTCTGAGGGGGTTGTGTGTTCTGTTACATTGGAAACAGTGGCATTGAGTCCACAACTTTGGAGTGTTGGCCTGCAGAAGTACTCGTGTGTGTAGCTTGTACCACGGTCTTATAGACCCTCTCTCTCGATCTTCTGTGTTTTTTTTTCTTGAAACATAAAACACGGGTGTCGTGTTCACACATAAGCCTCGGCCTTGTTATAAACCCTGTTCGCAGATGTGTTGTCGTCTGTGGCTAGCGTGCGTTGGGTTAGCTTATCCTGATAGGATATACGCTGCTCCATTAGCATGCTGGCTACATAGGTATCATCGTGGCTTGTTTACTATTGTATACGGGGTATGGGATCATGAGGGGGTGAACGGATAAACCCCTCCTTCCCTCTTTTCTGATTGGTCGGGGGGTTGGGCCTTCTCTCATTCAGCCCTACCACAGGGTAGGGGTGGGTAGGGAGTTCCCTGACTCCTCGCCTGTAATGGTCGGTTGAGTCATGGGATTCCCCCCGCCATAGGTACGTCGCTCCCCGTCCCCTCTTTTATAGAGCAGGTTGACGGGGTGTTGTTTTCCCTTAGCCGCATCGTATGGGACCCATGTCCGTATTTTTTTCTGTGAAAAAACCGACTTCTTGTCGTTCTCCCAGGCGGCTTGGAGGAACGGTATCTGGGTTCTTGTTAGAATGTCCATTGATATGTGTTGGGTCTCGACGTGTACATAGTGCTGGCCCTGGGTGCTTCTGATAGGAACCATGCATGGGCTTGCACGCCTTGGTTGCTCATCATTGAAACAGCGTTTTTATGGGGCAACTGGGATGGAGTTTGTCTCTTCCGAGCGCCAGTGTACTAGGCTTGTCTCGACGAATTTTCGTTCATATCTGGGGGATGTTAACAGAATAGATCAAAGCATTGGTAGAGGGATCTCACGCCCTTGGGATGGGCCACCGGGTGCGGTGCTTTGTGTTCTGACCGTCTGGGTGGCGCCCTCTATAATGTTTTGGATCGACACGCGTACCTACCCCCCTCCTGGGACTGGGGATGGCGGCGTGATTAGGGCATGGGACTGATTCTGGTCGCGCCGGACCAGGTCAGTTAACCTGTTGTCCGCCGGGGCGCAAATCTGCTGTTCTGGTACCCTGAGGGACTTGTGCTTTTTTCGGGGGAAAAAATGCCGGGTCGGCCCGGGCGTTGCAGGGTTTGACGTTATGGAGATGTTCGTGGTTATGTTACTACGTGTTATCCCTCACTGTTGCTTGGTCCATGTTGTGTTGTACCTTGCGCCGTGCTGAAGGAGCCTGGTCCTTCTCCATTCTTTTTCGCCCCTCTCTTCTCCTGCTTAGGCGGGGCTGGGAGGGGGCTGTTGAGGTGGTTCTTGTAGAACTCCTCTGTTTTCAGCAGACCCCTTTGGGAGCCTGTTTAGTCCGCAGTGCTCCAGGCTCAGGTCGAGTGGCCTGTTGCCTGGATTGAGGGATCGACCTCTTTTGGGGGTTGTCTCCCCGGTGTGCTGCCTGGTCCCGCTGTGGGTGTAGCCTCTTGAGTGCTTCGGGGCGGCATGCTGTAGGGGGGAAGGGCCTGCTCTTGGATGGGCCCTATCCGAATACGCTGGCGATGTGGGGGGTGGTGTCACTAGTGACCGCCTGGTGGGGTCTCGATGCTGCGGCGTTGTTGGCCTCTCCAGGCCCCCTTTTCCAGGGGGGTCCAGTCCCTTCCTGGGTCTGGGTCCTCCTTCGCGCTCCGCTGCTACGGCCTTGCCACGGGGTTGGGCTTTTGCTCTTGACCCCGCGATGTTAGGGGTTGTAACGGGGGTTTTGTTCCTTTCCGTTCGTTCCCTAAGTGGCATGTGGGTTGCGAGTTTGTGTAGTCGTGGGTAAGTCCCACGGTCTGCTCACCCTGTGCGTTTGAGTTGCTAAATCTCCTCTTCGCACAGTCGGATCCGATACCCTCCCGTCCTCCATTAGGGGGGTCCGGGGGCTCGGGTCCTCCCCGGGTCTGATGGTTGTGGGGGACCTCTGCGGGTACATTTGTCGAGCTCCCGCTCTGATTAGCTCCTGTATTACAGTATGACGCAGAGCGGAGCTACACGATATATAACGTACGTTATGTCTATAACCATAGTTATATGAGTGTAGTGCCGCTCTGCGTCGGACTCACTGAGGACCCTGTGGTCTTGCCTTTGTGGTGAAAGACTTGGGAAGGAGCTGTTAGTATGGCCACACCCCTGCTTATGTAGAGGAGCGGATGGGGGTGTGGCCAGGCAGATGAGGTGTGTAAAGGTGCGTGTGAAAATGTATTCAGTGCTAATACTGATATGGAAGAGTATTACAGTATGACGCAGAGCGTCACTACACTCATATAACTATGGTTATAGACATAACCGTACGTTCACGCTATTTCCCCCAGATCCCCTCCCTGCTGAACAGGCACCCCGACCGACCAGTAGGTGTCACTGTTTGCAACGACCAGGACTCATACCCCACTGGCTTCCCTCCAGTGAAAACTGGTCCTCATTCACGAACGGACTTACAAGAAATGTTATGCAGGTGCGGCTGGGTAGCGCAGCGGACTAAGTGCTTGCCTACCACCGCAGATACACTGGGTTCGAATCCAGCTGTCAGCGGTACCTCCGGCTTGGTCAGTCGTCCCTACTAACACAATTGGCAGTGTTAGCGGGTGGGAAGCTGGTGGGGTATGTATCCTGATCGTTGTAAACAGCGACTCCTACTGGTTGGTCGGGGCGCCTGCTCAGCAAGGAAGGGATCTGGGGGAGGTAGTGTGATCCTCCCACACTTTACACTCCCCCAATGAGAGTCCTCGCTGTCAGAGTCTCGCTGTATTTTTTATTGAACACTTGTATCACACTTTTTACTGTCCGCTCTATTTTATCATTTTTTGCCTATTTTTAAACTGAATCAAACCGCACTTTTTTAATCTAATCTATTCTATTTTATTATTTGTATTACTGAAAAACTGTGGTTTACCTTACCTTGCTACCTCTCTATCTTTTTTAAATGTTTTATGCTCGCTTATTTATGCCTGTATTTTTTACTGTTGTGAAGCACTTTGAACTGCAATTTCTGTATGAAAAGTGCTATACAAATAAAGTTATTAAGAGAGTGCTTAGACCTCTTACGCCACCCAGCCGCGCCAACTCAAGGACACGTCTTCTACACACTGCCCGGGAGGAGCTGGAATCGAACCGGGAACCTTCTGATTACCAGACGAGCGCTCTACCTTCTGAGCCACTAATGTAAGAAGGATGGACACTGATGAGTCTTTGCACCAGAGGAGCCACATCGAGAAACCGTTCCCCTGACAAACATGTTCACTCTGTAAAAACTCTTGCTTCTGTGTAATTGGTTTTGTGTTTTATTCTCCCCAACAAAAGGAATTTAAACACTTCCATCTCTCCGCCATTAATCCACTGTCCTTCTCGTGAGGGCGGCCGCTGTGGAGCTTCATCATTCTGTCGCCAGATTTCATCTCATTTCGTCCAGAAACGGGGGGTCCCTCCACAAGACGCCACATTTTCAGCGGACGGTCGAGTGCAACCAAAAAAAGCGTCCCGTCACAAGTCTGGTGGAATCACCACCAATTCCCCTGAAACGCACACTGACTAAATAAAATCAATAGCTATTAATGTGAATACGGTTAAGCAGGTTCTTTGCTTTCCTAGTGGTCGTTAATCATGTGAATTACTTTGGTCATTGAATGACGACTCAACTTGATGATAATCAGACAATATGGGTACATCAGAGGTTAATGCCTGAGGAAGAACTAGTGTCTCCAGGGCCAGAGACGGAGGAGGGTTCACTAGGAGTCAAAGATTAATTGTGGCTCTAATCCTGATTAAAGTCCTTAATGAAATGGGATCGATCAGGCGATATACAATAGGAGCCAAATGAAACTGGCTTTGTCTTTACTCGACAGTGTGAATGTGCAGAAATAAATAAATAAATGCACATATAAAAGATAATATGTATATTTTTTAGGGATGTCCGATATTATCGCCCGACCGATATTATCGGCCGATATCGGCAGTAAAATGTGATATCGGAAAATATCGGTATCGGTTTAAAAAAAATTAAAAACAATAACAATATTTGTTATGTATATATCCAGTGAAATTATTAGTTACCTGAAATTATTCCGTTTTTTGGACGGGGAAACCCTGCATATATCGGTATCGGTTGATATCGGTAGATATCGGTATCGGAAATTAAGAGTTGGACAATATCGGAATATCGGTATCGGTAAAAAAGCCAATATCGAGCATCCCTAATATTTTTGATTGATTGATTGATGTTTAAATGTTTTGTCTTACATACAGATGTATGGCCAGCCCATATGGGTTTACAAGACACATAAACAATAAGTATATAGTATACTTAACGCTTTCTCCGCCGATGACGTGTTTACACGTCATTCCTTGCCATGCGTAATCTGCCAATGACGGGTTACGGCGTCTTTGAGATCAATATTTCATATTTTCGTCATGGTATTCACATTTCACCCACGGAGTCTTTGCTGGTGTTGTAGGACTCCGCTCAACTCTGCAACGCTTCAATACCGCCACCTGGTGGCCGATCGGCGAGTTGCCAAAACCGGAAGTGGCCAGAAGTGCTTAGTCCGTCCCCTATTCCGTCCGGCCACTCGCTATCGCTCGCGGGACTCTATCCAGACACCGTGCATATCGATCCGTTGCCATAACTCAATAAACAACATCATTGGATATTAGTATTATACAAACCGGAACTGGATCACCTAGATCAACATCACATAACTGGGATCTGTTTGCGCCAGTGTGATCACCCAACGGTAAGAGGAAGCTGCCGTGAGTTTCAGCGTTTTTGATTATTATTATCCATACAAACTGCTCTGATCTATATATCACCCATACTACATGAATCATTTAACGTCGGTCATTGCATTATAAATGACACCCCCCCCCCCCTCCGGTCACCAGCAGATTTTTAATATAACGTTGATCGGTATCAAACTGCATTTGATCATCTAATATATGCATTTATGGCTATATCTGCTATATCTCACGTTCTATGAAATACAGCAGAAAACGATAAAAACATATTTATACTCTGGACGGTATTTTAGTATGAATGTGTGAATGAAAAAGTAAAACGTTCCTACGTCCTGAACGATAGATAATTGATGTTGAATGGGCCATAGTAATGTCAATTTAGCAATACAATTTAAAAAGTTATAGCCCTGCAAAGAAGGTGAACATCTCCATAGACAAATAGTGCTGGCAGAGAGGCTACAAGGATGGATATAAGCTCCGGCAGAGAATGGGTTAATAAGTATATATAGACCAAGATGGCCACAAAAAATTCAACAAAATAAAACATAACAAGCTGTAAACAATGTACTTCAAAGAAACAAGAGGAATTCATATAAAATGATATAGGATATAAATATAATGTGTTTTGTCTCAAGTGCCATGCTTTCTCCAAAAATCCTGCAAAACTGAAAATCTCCTCCACAAAAAAACAACTCAACATACAACTCTCAGACTGCCAAAACAAATCCGGATTTACAAATAGAATTTTCTCTAATAAAGCCCTCCTCCAATCGATGTACAAGGTCAGGGGGCAGTGAAAAACAAAATGAAATTCATCCTCCACCACCCCCAGATCACAGAGAACACACAACCGCTCGTCCTCAGGTTTACCTTGGAATCTACCCACTTCCACAGCCAATGGCAGGGTGCCAGACCTCAACTGGGCACACAGAGACCTCTGTCTTCTCTTTAAGTTTAACATTACATAAGGTTCAGTAAAATACTCATCTTTAATTTCAACATATTTTCCATATCTCCACCTTCCACTTCCACCTGATGGATTGTTGATAATTTTGTTTTAATTATGTGAACCTTACACTGCAGATCGTTCATAAAAACCATACTTAAATCAGCAGAAGAAAATATCATGGACATCTCTCTTGACCAGGGATGACCGTGTGCTCTGTAACCCTTTCACTGCCACACGACAGAAGGTTAACCCTAGCGGAGCTAATGATGCTAATGATGGAGCATCGCCGTCGGTTGTGTGATGGTAAAGGGCTAACCTTCTGTATTGTCACAGTGAAAGGGTTAACCGGCTGTCGTGTGGCAGTGAAAGGGTTATATCTTTTTAGGATAAGTGTAAAGCTGATCATCAACGCTGGTGTCTCATGGAGGACATGAGGAGGACACTCACCCACTGTCAGCTGGCCTGTGGGCCGGCCCTGGCTGTTACTCACCCACTGTCAGCTGGCCTGTGGGCCGGCCCTGGAGGACACTCACCCACTGTCAGCTGGCCTGTGGGCCGGCCCTGGAGGACACTCACCCACTGTCAGCTGGCCTGTGGGCCGGCCCTGGAGGACACTCACCCACTGTCAGCTGGCCTGTGGGCCGGCCCTGGAGGACACTCACCCACTGTCAGCTGGCCTGTGGGCCGGCCCTGGAGGCTGTTACTCACCCACTGTCAGCTGGCCTGTGGGCCGGCCCTGGAGGCTGTTACTCACCCACTGTCAGCTGGCCTGTGAGCCGGCCCTGGAGGCTGTTACTCACCCACTGTCAGCTGGCCTGTGAGCCGGCCCTGGCTGTTACGAGAGTTCACTGTTACGCTCTTCTCTGACTGCAAGACCAATGAGCTGTCCTAGAGGAAGGAGAGAGAGAGAGAGAGAGAGAGAGAGAGAGAGAGAGAGAGAGAGAGAGAGAGAGAGAGAGAGAGAGAGAGAGAGAGAGAGAGGAGGGAGAGGGAGAGGGAGAGATTTTTAAAAAAATTTAAACACAATTTTATTTTCTCACTCAGCAATAAACAATACATCAGAATGTATAACGCAAAACACAGAACAGCAAATCAAATCAAGAAAAATAAAAGACAAACTTCACATCAGAACAGAGCCAAAAACCAACTCCAACTCCTCCACAGTACACAACACCCACGTGTAACACCACATCATCTCAAACTCTGCTACATTGCTGGTCAACTGGTAAAAATGAAAATCTGTTCGCAACCTTGCCTGTACCATACATCTAAATAAGATAGTGGTATCTACCAGCACCGAATCCTCAATCTTTTTCCTCCTGCTTAGATAAATGGCCATTTTTGCCTGACCCAGCAGGAAGTTGAAGAGCTTACACTTTAACCTCCTCTTACTGCTGTACTTGTACCCCAAAATAAACATCTCTGGAGTAAGATGTTCATCAAACATCACAAACATACGGTGGTTTGTACAGTGCTCTCCACTCAGGCCTCTGAGCCTCCTGCAGGCCCAGATGAGCTCTCCACGGAGTGTCAACCCTATGCCTGTTTTGATTCAACACTTTGACACACAGGTAATACATAGCTTTGCCCACCATGGTGCTCAGCCTGCAATCAGCAGCACTGCTCACCTCTAACAGACAACCATCACATTTAAAAACAGGACTAAGTTTCACCTCAGGAAAAGAATCATTTTCAACAGGCAATAACTGACCATTACAATAATCAACACACATTTCCAGTTCATCATCAGTCAGCTGCTGTTTCCAGCCTCCCAGTAGGCGGCCCATCACCCTGACAGACCTGACAGACCAGGAAGCATACTAGGACCGCTACTATTCCTAATTTATGCAAATGACATGTCGTCAGCTTGTGACTGCAACTTGTTCCTGTTTGCGGACGACTCAGCCCTGCTGGTCTCTGACAAGAACAAGTTACAGGTTGAAAAAGCCCTCAGCTCGGAACTAGGCAAAATCTGCATATGGCTCGCCGACAACAAACTATCATTACACATGGGCAAAACAGAGTCAATTCTCTTCGGTTCAAATAACAAACTCAGCAAGACCGACGGCTTCTCGGTTACAGTGGGTGACAATATTGTCACAAGGAAAGATGAAATTACCTACCTGGGTTCCATCCTAGAGGCTAATCTTTCCTGTGACAAAATGGCATCCAATGTAATAAAAAAAGTCAACCAACGAACGCGATTCTTGTACCGGATCTCCGCTCTGGTAAACAAGAAAACCCTGAAGACTCTAGCAGGAGCACTCATTCAAGGGTACTACGACTATGCTTGCACCTCATGGTACCAAAGCACCTCAAAGGCACTAAAAAACAAATTACAAACATCTCAAAACAAGCTAGTCAGACTACTACTTGACCTGACTCCTAGAACCCACCTCACCCCTGCCCACTTTGACAACCTAGGATGGCTTAGAGTAGACGACAGAGTACAGCAACTTGCAATGGGCCTGGTCTACAAGATACACTACGCGACCAAGGTACCCATGTACATGTCAAAATACTTCCCAAAGGTCAGTGAATACCACGATCACAACACCAGAGGGAGCTCCACAAATCATGTAAAACCCAGATTCGGATCAAACAAGGGACTAAACACGTTTCGCAATTATGCCACATCAATGTGGAACGCCCTGCCTAAAGCTGTAAAGGAATGTGAATCACTACCCACCTTCAAAAACACTCTCAAAAAACACCTACGTGAGACTGCAATTCGAAACTGGCCCCTACAAATGTCCTAACCTAGTTGTACAGTAAATGACCAAGTAAGGCTTTGTCAATATTCCAATGTACAGTGTAAAATGTGTGTGTGTCCCCTTCCCAACCCCCCCCCCCCCCCCCACCTCCAATGTACAGCCCTCACTCAACCCACCCAACCCCACCCCACCCAACCAACCTCCTCCAATGTACAGTTTCTATGCCAAATGTATATACACTCCTTTTCTGGACACTTTTGTATCACAAACAGTACTGTATTTGCAAATCTGATATGTCATAAATGTATAGATGTAGCAGTACTGTCTATCTGTATGTCATGTATGTCATATATGTTATGATGAATTGAAAATGGGGGACCCTGATGTAAACAAGTCGAAAGTCTTTCTCTGGTCTGCATCCCCTTAACAATTGTATGTATTGAGCTGTACTGTACTGTACCCATTCTGCAATCTGTTAATAAACTTTTCAATCAATCAATCAATCACCTTGTGCCCAGCTGTGAGGCCAGACCTGCAGCATTATCAAAAAGGGGACCGCACACCTCCAGCACATTGCCCAACATGAAGATTTTTGCCTCACACAGCCTTTGCTTCAGCGCTGGCTCGGCCCCACCCTGAAAACGAGTCCCATGAACCACCGGCTCCCTCAGAAGCCAGTACAAAGAGTCACCGTTCTTCAGTCTCTCTTTCGTAAACAAGCCCCACACTGTTAACAGTCCCTTGTAGAAACGGGGCAGGTTTTTCATTGTACATCCCTTTAAATCCACGAGGAACAGTGGCTCAGCCAGACCTAGTCCACACCGCTTCAGTATGGCTTGGGCCACAGGTCTCCAGACCAGATCAGCCGGTCCTGTCAGGAGTCTCTGAATGAAACGGAGCCTGAAAGGAGCTCCCCTACTTGCCAAGTTGACAAGCCCCTGTCCCCCTTCCTCCTTGGGCAGGAAAAGGACACTCTGTGGGACCCAGTGCAACCGGTCCCAGAAGAAGTCCACCATCAACCCCTGCACCTTAGACAGCAGGTTCAGCGGCGGGTCCGTACACGCTAGCCGATGCCACAGCATGGAGGACACAAGATTGTTGATAATAAGGATCCGACCTTTCAGCGACAGTTTCAGAAGAATCCATTTCCATCGCTTCAGCCGGCCCTCCACTTGCTCTACCACACCGTCCCAATTCTTGGAAGAAAATACCTCATCCCCAAGATAAATCCCCAAGTACTTTAGGCCTCCCCTCTTCCATGTCAGGCCTCCAGGTAGCACAAGTCCATCAATTGGCCCTTGACCCACTGCTAAGGCCTCACTCTTCTGCCAGTTCACCCTAGCAGAGGAGAGAGTACTAAAAGCTATCACAGTAGATTGTACAATGTTAATGTCGTGCTGGGATTTTACCACAATCATGACATCATCAGCATATGCAGACAGTTTGAATTTTATGTCACAATCCGGAAAAGAAAAACCCGACAAATGAGTCCTTAATCTGTGTAACAGCGGCTCTATGGCCAGACAGTACAACATCCCTGATAAAGAACAGCCCTGTCGGACTCCCCTCTGAACCTCAAAAGGCGCACTTAAAACACCTCTTTTGGCCATTCTTGCTCTCCAAACCAAAGAAAAAGTGAGACGGAGCATCCATCTGGACCACGTTTTGAAAAACGGGACCTAACCAGAGCGCCCCTAGCAGAGATACCCAGCAGGTCAGACAGAGCTGATTTTTTCCTTTTGAAAACGTCAATATGTTCTCTTTCTCCAGTGGAGCCTGCCAACTCCTGCATCGCCATCATCCTTCTCTCTCCAGAACTCTCATAGATCTGGCCATGTCTCTTGTAACATTGAGAGTGTACTGTAGGCTGTTTAATATGTACTTTACCTACATCCCACCACTGTTGCAGTGAGCTAAAGTCACCATAAGTTTGCCTATAGTCAGCCCAAAAAGACCTAAAAGCATCCTTAAAACCATTGTCAGATAACAGAGAAACATTAAAGTGGCAATATGCACTTTTACACTTTACATTTTTTATAAAAATGGAACACTGCACAAGGGAGTGGTCAGAGAAACCCACCGGACTTATCGAACAGCTTGTGACCACACTTATGTGATGTTCAAAACAATACAAACGATCAAACCTGGCTAACGATAAATAATTATCCCTGGAATGAGCCCAGGTATACTGACACTGATTAATGTGGAGATATCTCCAAATATCACACAGTTCAAGGGTTTCAACCAGTCGTATAAGACAGGCTTTAGAAGCCGCGTGCAGCTCCTGATGATTCCATTCTCTTCGGTTCAAATAACAAACTCAGCAAGACCGACGGCTTCTCAGTTACAGTGGGTGACAATATTGTCACAAGGAAAGACGAAATTACCTACCTGGGTTTCATCCTAGAGGCAAATCTTTCCTGTGACAAAATGGCATCCAATGTAATAAAAAAAAGTCAACCAACGAACTAGATTCTTGTACCGGATCTCCTCTCTGGTAAACAAGAATACCCTGAAGACTCTGGCAGGAGCACTCATTCAAGGGTACTATGACTATGCGTGCACCTCATGGTACCAAAGCACCTCAAAGGCGCTTAAAACAAAATTACAAACATCACAAAACAAACTGGTCAGACTACTACTTGACCTGAACCCCAGAACCCACCTCACCCCTGCCCACTTTGACAACCTAGGATGGCTTAGAGTAGACTACAGAGTACAGCAACTTGCAATGGGCCTGGTCTACAAGATACACTATACGACCGGGGTGCCCATGTACATGTCAAAATACTTCCCAAAGGTCAGTGAATACCACAACCACTACACCAGAGGAAGCTCAACAAATCATGTTAAACCCAGATTCGGCTCAAACAAGGGACTAAACACGTTTCGCAATTATGCCACAACAATGTGGAACGCCCTACCCAAAGCTGTAAAGGAATGTGAATCCCTGCCCACATTCAAAACCGCTCTTAAAGAGCACCTACGGGAGGCTGCAATTTGAAACTGGCCACCGTAAATGCCCAAAACCCCCACCACCTCCTAATAGACAGTCTCCTCCCCACCGCATGTATATATTCCCTCCCCGCCGTATGTATATTTCCCTCCCACCCACCCACCCCCTCCTAATGTACAGTCCCCTCCCCATCATATGTATATACTCTGTCAGGATCTAGGGGTAACAGTACTGTATATTTGAATACCGCTTATGTCACAAATGTATCAGTACCAAATACCTATATGTCCCTATGCCATAAATGTCATGTATGTTGTGTATGTCATAAATGTCTATATGAATTGAAAATGGGGGACCCTGATGGAAACAAGACAAACGTCTTTCTCAGGTCTGCATCCCCTTAACAATTGTATGTATTGAGCCGTACTGTATTGTACCCATTCTGCAATCTGTTAAATAAAGTTTTCATTCATTAATTCATTCATTCATTAATTCATTCATTCATTCATTCATTCATTCATTCATTCATTCATTCATTCATTCATTCATTCATTCATTCATTCATTCATTCATTCATTCATTCATTCATTCATTCATTCATTCCTGTCTAACACCGGATTTTCAGTGCAGTTAAAATCACCACCCACAAACAGATACTCCTCACCACTACAAGCACTAAGAGTCTTTTTTAACTCATCCAAAAACAATAACCTTTCCAACCCCACTGTTGGAGCGTATACATTTACAAAGCACATCTTTTTTTTCAAATACAGCACAGAGTTTAAGCAACCTGCCTGGAACGATCTCATCAACAATACATGAAGCAGGTTCGATTCGACACAAACCACCATTGACCTCATTTTGACCTCTGACAAGTCCATGATCTCCAGTAAAGGGGTGATAGCATGCGGGTTAAGTGATCATTATATGATTTTCTGTACCCGCAAAAAGCTAAAACAGAAGGCCGGCTGTCACAAAACAGTCACATCTAGAGACCTCAAAACTTACTCTAGAGAGGCCTTTAACCTAGAACTGGGGAGCTTGGACTGGTCAGATGAGCTCAGTGGTACACAGGTTGAAGAAACATGGCTTGGATTCAAAACCAAATTCACAGCAATACTCAACAACATGGCACCGATAAGAACCACCAGGGTTAAAAATCGCGCTGAGGCATGGATGCACACTGAAATACTGGCCGCTATGAAAACCAGAGACAAAAAATGCTCTGAACTTCATAAAAGTCAGACAAAGCTTTCCAAAAGCTCAAACAGTGAACTCCAAGCCCACGTGGTTGAACTAAAAATCCAAAGAAACAGACTAAGAAATGACGTAAACACCATGATCAGAACCGCAAAAAGAAATTTCATCAACGACAAAACTGAGGAAAACAAAAACAAACCCCGCGAACTTTGGAAATTACTCAATAATCAACTAGGCTGCAGTAAAAAACTTAAAACCAGATTCTCAAACATAAACATAAAGACGGACAACACGCTCATCACAGACAAGCTGGATGTAGCCAATTACTTAAACATCTTCTTCACAAACATAGCCACAACACTGGTAAACAAACTACCCTCCCACTCAGGGCATTATGGGGTAGAACACATAGTAGCATACTACAAAAACCTAGGGGTCCACAAAGACGACTTCAAACTTGAAATGGTAACAACCGATGAGGTACTCAAAAAATTGAGCGCCCTCCAACCTAACAAGGCCACTGGCCATGACAACATCCCCTCCAAATTCCTCAGAGACGCAGCAGCCGCCATCACCCCAGTCATCACACACATAATAAACCTCTCTATAAAACAGGGGCACGTCCCCAAGGACTTCAAAATTGCGAGAGTGACCCCTCTACACAAAAAGGGCAGCAAATTAGACCCAGGCAACTACCGCCCTGTTTCTATTCTTACCTCCATCTCGAAAGTCATGGAGAAAATAGTCTACGAACAGGTCGAAAAGTACCTGGCGGAAAAAAACCTAATCTACGAATTCCAATCTGGCTTCAGAACGTCCCACTCCACTGACACATGCCTCCTCTATTTGAACGACCACATCAAACAAGAGGTGGACGCTGGCAAATACTGCGGCATGGTCATGCTGGACCTACAAAAGGCCTTCGACACTGTCAATCACTCCATTCTAATGGACAAGCTAAAAGCAATTGGTTTTGATAGCCTATCAGTGAGCTGGATGCAATCCTACCTGGAGGGGAGAGAACAGATGGTAGAGGTAAACGGTACTCTATCCCCCCCCCTCACAGTGAGCTGTGGTGTTCCACAAGGAAGCATACTAGGACCGCTACTCTTCCTAATTTATGCAAATGACATGTCGTCAGCCTGTGACTGCAACTTGTTCCTGTTTGCGGACGACTCAGCCCTGCTGGTCTCTGACAAGAACAAATTGCAGGTTGAAAAAACCCTCAGCACGGAACTAGGCAAAATCTGCATATGGCTCGCTGATAACAAACTATCATTACACATGGGCAAAACAGAGTCCATTCTCTTCGGTTCAAATAACAAACTCAGCAAGACCGACGGCTTCTCAGTTACAGTGGGTGACAATATTGTCACAAGGAAAGACGAAATTACCTACCTGGGTTCCATCCTAGAGGCAAATCTTTCCTGTGACAAAATGGCATCCAATGTAATAAAAAAAGTCAACCAACGAACTAGATTCTTGTACCGGATCTCCTCTCTGGTAAACAAGAATACCCTGAGGACTCTGGCAGGAGCACTCATTCAAGGGTACTATGACTATGCGTGCACCTCATGGTACCAAAGCACCTCAAAGGCGCTTAAAACAAAATTACAAACATCACAAAACAAACTGGTCAGACTACTACTTGACCTGAACCCCAGAACCCACCTCACCCCTGCCCACTTTGCCAACCTAGGATGGCTTAGAGTAGACGACAGAGTACAGCAACTTGCAATGGGCCTGGTCTACAAGATACACTATACGACCGGGGTGCCCATGTACATGTCAAAATACTTCCCAAAGGTCAGTGAATACCACAACCACTACACCAGAGGAAGCTCAACAAATCATGTTAAACCCAGATTCGGCTCAAACAAGGGACTAAACACGTTTCGCAATTATGCCACAACAATGTGGAACGCCCTACCCAAAGCTGTAAAGGAATGTGAATCCCTGCCCACATTCAAAACCGCCCTTAAAGAGCACCTACGGGAGGCTGCAATTCGAAACTGGCCACCGTAAATGCCCAAAACCCCCACCACCTCCTAATAGACAGTCTCCTCCCCACCGCATGTATATATTCCCTCCCCGCCGTATGTATATTCCCCTCCCACCCACCCACCCCCTCCTAATGTACAGTCCCCTCCCCATCATATGTATATACTCTGTCAGGATCTAGGGGTAACAGTACTGTATATTTGAATACCGCCTATGTCACAAATGTATCAGTACTAAATACCTATATGTCCCTATGCCATAAATGTCATGTATGTTATGTATGTCATAAATGTCTATATGAATTGAAAATGGGGGACCCTGATGGAAACAAGACAAACGTCTTTCTCAGGTCTGCATCCCCTTAACAATTGTATGTATTGAGCCGTACTGTATTGTACCCATTCTGCAATCTGTTAAATAAAGTTTTCATTCATTCATTCATTCATTCAGGTAGAAAATCTCTAGAAAAAAGAATGCCAAACCCCCCACTATTAGGGGAGAGTGGGGTGAGTAGTGCCACTTTTTACTTAAAGTGCCTTTAAAGCAAGGGGATTACAGTAATGCCCCCAACTAAAATATGTACATATAGTTTAGGATGTTGTGCATCCCTGGGGACAATCACTTTGGATCTTAAATAAACTGTTTCAGAAATATAGCTTTAGAAAAAAAAGTGGTTTTGTGGCACAACTTGCCCCCGGTGCGGGGTAAGTTGTGACATTAGAGAGAATACACTGGGGTAAATTGTGCCATTGATAATTTTACGTGAAACAGACCATTTTAATCTCAAAAGCGGTAAAAGCATCCTGCAGATCTTCATCTCCTTTCCAACCTGACGTATAGTCTTCCCCTGTTGCACCTCTTTCACTGCTCTTTCCAACTTCTCAAGAGGAGTTGAAACCCTGTCTGTCTTCCATTTGTATATCTGCGTGGCATGATGGATTTTGGTCTAAAATTAAGAATATCACATAGTTTTAGTGATCAAATGCAAGAATGCAATGTACAATAACAATAAAATACAATAAAGTAATATATATAGTTAATAAAATAAGTTGGGGCAACTTAACAAAGAGAATATCTGGCACAACTTAACCCAGGCCCTTTGGCACAAATCACCCCAAGCCTACCATTTTGAAAAAAATGCATCCCCCAGCTGTTTTGAGCTAGCATCATGCTAACTGTATAGACTCATGGTGTAGCTTACTAAAGCACTAAAACATGTGTGAACTGTTTTCAAAGTTGTCTATAATTGTTCAAACATAGCAATCAAAAAACCTTGATCATACAAATTTTACTTTGGAGGGCAACATTTTTATTTTGAATTTAAATGTGCTTACCTCTCAAGCCAGGTGTCTCCCTTCTCTGCAGGTTGAGTGAAATGGATATCTCTTCAAAAATATGTTGTCACATGACCAACTTCTTCTATGGTTTTCTAGATAACAGGGGTGGAACTACATGCCCCTTGGCACTACTCACCCCACTCTCCCCTACTGCTCTTATGACTGAAGAAAGCTCCACCGCCCCACTCCCTCTTCCAGTCAGATTCATTCTCAACCGTACTGTGAGTTTCCTGAAGAAAAGTAACATTTAGCTTCTTGCCCCTGATCAGGCTGTACAGAGCAGCTCTCTTACTATCTTCTCTCTCTAGCACCATTAACGTTTAAAGACCCCAGTTTAAAGTCACACATGTTTAGTATACAGCAGCAACCAAACAATAACAAAAAACCCATTAGGCCTATATATCATCAACACCATCAGCCTCCTCATTGATTTTTGCTCTGACTTTTGACAACATTTTCTTTAAGCGGAATCCCTCTTGGTGAGAGAAAAAAGGTTGCCCTGCCTCCTCACCGCCCCTCATATGTATTGTGACAGAATCATGAAACTTCCTTAAATCAGGGAAAAACTCCTCCAATTTAATCGGTTTTCCTTTTGTATTTTTCAAAAATGTTTTTATCTGTTCGAAAGAGAACTCAGGCTGTTATAAATCACTCAAGAGCTCATCCTCCTCTTCCTCACTGCTACTACTACTGTTCTGTGACTGTGCCTGTTCTTTATTCCGTGTGCTTTCCCTTGTTTGAGAGGGGGCGGGGCTCTGCTCCTTCCTTGCTGCCTTCACGTCCTGCCTGCCAGTAGCCCTCGAAGTAGCCCTGCTTTTCCTCTTCCGTACAACCTTTGAATACTCCATATCTGTCTCATCTTCCTCAACCAGTACAGACTCCGCTATCTTGGTTGCCGTACTCTCCAAATCTTCTCTCACTTCAACCTGAATATCACTGTTCAAATCAATTAGCAGATTCCCCTGAAAAGTGCTGATGCTCTGAGCCTGCACAACATTTCCCCCGCTCTCTCCACTGTGTACCTGCGCTTTTGCAATAATTGCATCTGGCCGCTCACTCACAATTGTTTCTGCTGCTATGCGTGTGGCCACATTAGGTTTATTCACTGCAGTGCGGGCAGCTGCCGAAGGCGTATTCGCTGCTGTCTGACTGCTCTCAGCGGTCTTTGTGGCCTCAGCGCCAGCAGTCGGCTGTTTACCCATTTTCGCTGTGCACGAACGAATCAAATGCCCCGCTTCCCCAAAGCACTTCATTTTGCCTGAGCTCACATGAATGTCGTAGTCAAAATCGTCCAGCCTGAATTTGAAAACTAAACTCAGTTCCTCGTCTTTCTTTTTCAGAATTATATGTACTTGTCTCCTAAAAGACAAGTGTCGAGAAGTACCCCCGAGAGAGAACATTGTAATCGGTGAAACTAACTGCCCATGTCTTGACAATTCCTTCTTCAAAAGTCCATTCTTCAAAAATGGGGGGACATTCAAAATGATAACTTTTTTAGCTGGGTTCGGCGGAGTGACGAGTGGAAAACAGTAGTAAGTGTCTCCCGAATCACCACTCCACTTACTACCATCTGATTCACTTTATCGGTAGAATCAAGGAAAATTACAACTGCTTTATTCATTCTAGAAGCTGACTTAACACTCGCATATCCCACGACTGCGCCGATAGCCAAACAACATTCTTCCACTGACACACCGTGGTCTGGAGAGAGTCGCAAACCGTGTTTGCGTGTAAGCTTCTCCAAACCGGAGGGTACTCCTCCATGCTCCGCCATGCCTGTGTAAAGGCACGACGCAGCACTCACCAAACAATTGTCACTCTATACTACGGCTAAACTCAACAAAAACAACTAAAGCCAATACTCTCATAAAAGCACACAATAAATAAGCAACAGTCTAATTCATAACATTAAACACAACAAGTTAGGAAAAAAGTTTGAGTTTCACTCACACCGCAGACGCTCCTCCGCACCTCGCTCAAACACGCTCCACCATACACACGCATGCGCACAGAGAGAGAGAGAGAGATGAGATGAGAGAGAGAGCGAGAGATGAGAGAGAGGAGAGAGAGAGGGAGAGAGAGAGAGAGGTGAGAGAGAGAGGTGAGAGACAGAGAGAGAGAGAGAGAGAGAGAGAGAGAGAGAGAGAGAGAGAGAGAGAGAGAGAGAGAGAGAGAGAGAGAGAGAGAGAGAGAGAGAGAGAGAGAGAGAGAGAGAGAGAGAGAGAGAGAGAGAGAGAGAGAGAGGGGGGAGAGGGAGAGAGAGAGAGAGAGAGAGAGAGAGAGAGAGAGAGAGAGAGAGAGAGAGAGAGAGAGAGAGAGAGAGAGAGATAGAGAGAGAGAGACTTTGACTTTTGATATTCTTTATTAAAACATCTCAACTAAAAAACAGTCAGTAGAGACACAAAAATCTCACGGCATCTTCATAAAACCAACACACACAACCACACACGCCCACTCACCTGCACACCCACACCCACACCCACACCCACACACACACACACACACACACACACACACACACACACACACACACACACACACACACACACACACACACACACACACACCACACACATACACACATACACACACACACACACATACACACACACACACACACACACACACACACACACACACACACACACACACACACACACACACAACACACACACTCCCTTGGCTTACACGTGTAAACACACTCCACAAATAAACCAACAGGCATTTGCACAAACACACAAGTAGTATCCTCTTGTCTTGTGAACACAATACATATAATATATTATGTATATGTATATGTATGTATGTAAAACACGTAAACGCCCCAGCAACCCCCAAAAATGTTATTCGAAACACATAAAAGCCACTTGACATTCAAATACATATGCTCAGCCCCTCCTCCCCCACAGTACACATTGCATTCCCCAGTCCCCAGGCATTCATGAACGCATCAACATTATGTTGCAGTGAAAAATACATGAACTCTAATCTAAGGTGTGCAGAAATCATACCCCTCAACATAGGCACCGTTTCCATAGGACCAACACCCCTGATCCTATTCCTACAGGTCAGCCAGGACACAGGGGTAATTGATTTGTGGCGGTCGCTCAATCCAACTGCGCGAGATTTTTCCTTTTTCTCAGCAAGACACAAAACCTTTTCTAGAATAGATTATGTTTTTGCGTCCACTAGACTATTTGATAGTTTTGACGTTGAATTGGGGCCCATTGCATTGTCAGACCACAAATATTTACTTCTAAAGGGTTCACTCAGTAGAATGACATCCCGGGCCTCTAGATGGCGCTTTAACTCGACACTGCTGAAGAACAAGGAATTCAACCTGCAATTTAAAGAAAAACTCATTGAATTCCTGCAGTTTAATGCTGGATCGGTACAAGACCCCAGAATTTTATGGAACTCGGTTAAGGGTTTTATCAGGAGTAACACTACTCTCTTTGCCTCTAACCTCCGCAAGGAACGTCGTCTCTCCAAATTGGTAGAACTGGAAGGGCTTCACTCCACGTTGTTTTCCTCTTTGCAGCGCAACTACTCTGGTCGACTGGAGTTTCAAATTAAAATGTTGAAAAAGGAGATTAACTCCATTTTAAGACAAAAATCTGAATTTCAAATGCACAGAACAAGACAACATTATTACTTTCATGGCTCTAAACCTAGTCACCTACTAGCTATGAAGATACGGGCCAGTGAACAATTTGCGGATATCCCTGCCATCAAGGACCAACAGGGGAAGGTTACCACCAACCCCAAAAAAATCAACAAGACTTTTTTGTATTCCAACCTGTACGAGTCAGAAGTGATCTTCGATCATAATAAGCTGGAGGAATTTCTTGATCAAATTAACTTACCACAACCCTTAGAGGATGACGCTAAACGGTTAGATGCACCTATTACACTAGAGGAACTTAGGGAGGCGATTGCTGACTTGCAAAGTGGTAAGGCCCCTGGCTGGGACGGTATTCCGCCCGAACTGTACCTCTCATTCTGGGATGTACTTGGACCCCTATTACTTGATATGATTTTACACTCAATCAAAGAGGGACACTTTTCCAGGGATGTCAATATGGCACTCATATCTGTCCTACTTAAGAAAGATAAGGACCCTACCGAATGCGGTAGCTATAGACCCTTAAGCCTCCTCGGAATCGATCTCAAGCATATGACATCTCTAGTTCACCCTGATCAGACAGGATTCATAAGAGGCCGCCTGATCAATATTAGACGGTTACTGCATGTGATAGATGCCAGCAAGGATGCCGCGACCCCTACGGCTGTCATATCCTTAGACGCGATGAAGGCCTTTGACAGATTGGAGTGGTCTTATTTATGGGCAGTACTTAGAAGGATGGGGTTAGGTGAAGGGTTCATCCATATGATCAAAGTGCTATATACAGGTCCATCGGCCATGATTTTAACAGGTAAACTCTGCTCGCCACTCTTCCCTGTATTGCGCTCGTCCAGACAGGGTTGTCCTCTTAGTCCCGGACTATTTGCTCTATCCCTCGAACCTTTAGCTCAGTACATAAGACAATCCCAGACCATATCACCGATCTCAATTAAGGGCACACAGCATCACATCAGCTTATATGCAGATGATGTACTCTTGTTCATGCAGAACCCCGCCACCTCCCTACCTCATCTTCTCAAAGTAATAGATGATTTTGGCAGTCTATCTGGATTTAAGATCAACTGGTCAAAATCGGCCTTCCTTTCACTCAATGTGACTGCGAAGGCTACCATCCTCCCAGCAAATATACTCATGGTAGAACACTTTAAATGTCTTGGAGTTGAAATATTCCCCACTATAGGCCAGATGTTGAAGTATAATTACTCCGGCTTGCGAGACAGGATCACAGATGACTTCAGCAGGTGGTCAAAATAAAAAAAACTCATTACAGGCCCGAGTGTCAATAGTTAAGATGAATGTTTTGCCCAGAATTAACTTCATCAGCTCCATGTTGCCGTTACCCCCCCCCCCCCTGCTGGTTACTGGCAATGCACTCTGCTGCATATAAATTCATTTGGAACAACAAACGCCCACGATTAAAAAGATCCACTGCACAGAGAAATAAAGCCGACGGGGGTTTAGCCTTTCCAGACTTCAAATATTACTTTCAAGCGTAAGACCACTGATCACCTGGTTTGATTCTCAAGCAGTGGTTTCCTGGAGACCATTGGGGGAGAAGATAGTGGCCCCACATAGACTGCAGGATATAGTGTACACCAACATATCAATTAAGCAATGCAACTTAAGATTTGCCCCTATTATTACACATGTGATCCGGATTTGGCGTCACACACAGAAAACGTGTACTAACCACCATAAATGGCACATGCATTCTCCCCTATTTAATAACAATTTGCTCCTTATTGGACAACAACCTATCAGATACCCTGGTTGGGAAAAGAAAGGCATACACACATTGGGGGATATCTTTGATAACTCTGGTCTCTGCTGTTTTCAAGATATATCCAACAAATTTGACCTCCCCAGTTCCTCCTTTTTCTTCTATTTACAAATAAGAGCAGCTCTGAAGGCTCACGGCATCCCATGGGATGCTCCACTTGAGCACCACAGGTTTCACAAATTCTTTTATGACAAGGAGACGTCGAGAGGCTTCGTCTCTGACTTTTATCGCCACTTACTTACGTCCTCATATAAGGTCCTTCCCCTAGACACGGTTTGGAGGAAGGATATCCCAGAGCTGGAGGTAGATTTTGATTGGGATGCAGTCTGGGAAAATGTTCGGCTATCATCACGCAACCCAGATCACCAACAGATTAATCTTAACTTTATTCATAGGACTTACCTGACCCCTAGACAATTGAATCTAATGGGTCTCAGACCTGACTCTCGATGCTCCTTGTGTTCAAACGGTGCTATTGGTACATATACTTGTACACTGCCTATCAAATTCATGTGTCGGTTATTGCACTTTTTACTTCTTGATAAAAATGACTATTTTTAAACTGAATCATTTTAAACTATTTTTATTATTTGCTAGATCCAAATGTGAAACACTGTGATTATTTGTATTACTGAATAGAGAGCCTATTAGGATGCTAGATCCTAATGTGAAACACTGTGATTTGCCATACCTTGCTATGCTCGCTCATGCCTGTATTTTTATGTCCGTTCTATTTTATATTTTTTTTTACTATTTTTAAACTGAATCATTTTAAACTATTTTTACTATTTGTGTTACTGAAAACTGTAAGCGGAGAGCCTATTGGGATGCTAGATCCTAATGTGAAACACTGTGATTTGCCATACCTTGCTACCTGTCTATCTTTTTATGCTTGCTTATGCCTGTATTTTTTACTGTTGTGAAGCACTTTGAACTGCAACCTCTGTATGAAAAGTGCTATACAATTTTTTTTTTATTATTATTATTATTATTATTATTATTATTATTATTATTATTATTATTATTATTATTATTATTATTATTATTATTATTATTATTATTATTATTATTATTATTATTATTATTATTATTATTATTATTATTATTATTATTATTATTATTATTATTATTATTATTATTATTATTATTATTATTATTATTATTATTATTATTATTATTATTATTATTATATGCATATGTATTGGGAATGCCCTCCTGTTGAGACCTTTTGAGAAAATGTTACCACTCAATTATCAGATTTTATCTCTGACCATACCGACACTGCCTTCTGTCCTGTTGTTGATTGATGTTTCTCAGTTATCAACCTCTGTACATGTAAAGAGACTCATTTTGGCGGGTCTTACAGCTGCCAAAAAGTTGATAGCGTCACGCTGGATTCAACCGGATAAAATGTGCCCGAAGGTATGGATTCTCACCTATCTCGATGTGATTTATCTAGAGCAGTGGTCACCAACCTTTTTAAGCCCAAGATCACTTTTTTTTTTTTCGGTGAAGGCAAGATCTACCTATTGAAGCGTTGAGAGAAAAAGACAGCCAAGATTGTACTTTAAACTAAATGACTTTTATTTGCCTGTATTCTAATTACATGCAATGCTTTGGTCCAACAAACGTCAAAGTAGAACTATTATGTACTTTCTCAGTCAGTGCTAAGTGCAGTCATCTTATGCAGCATCACTTTTCACATCAAAACAAAAGTAGAACTGTAATGTGGACTTTCTCATATTATTAACATTGACAAACATATTTACAATTAGCATTTTATAAAGTAGAACTGTAATGTGTACTTTCTCAGTCAGTGCTAAGTGCAGTCCGTGCTAAGTGCAGCATCACTTTTCACATCAGAACAAAAGTAGAACTGTAATGTGGACTCTCATATTATTAACATTGACAAACATATTTACAATTAGCATTTTATAAAGTAGAACTGTAATGTGTACTTTCTCAGTCAGTGCTAAGTGCAGCATCACTTTTCACATCAAAACAAAAGTAGAACTGTAATGTGTACTTTCTCAGTCAGTGCTAAGTGCAGTCAGTGCTAAGTGCAGTCAGTGCTAAGTGCAGCATCATTTTCACATCAAAACAAAAGTAGAACTGTATGTGTACTTTCTCAGTCAGTGCTAAGTGCAGCATCACTTTTCACATCAAAACAAAGGTAGAACTGTAATGTGGACTCTCAGGGTAAGATCTAAATTTTTTTTTTTTTTTTTTTTTTTTTTTTTTTTAATTTTCATGGAAAGATCTACAGGGACAGTCTCAAAGATCGACCAGTCGATCAAGATCGACGGGTTGGTGACCACTGATCTAGAGATATCTACTGCGCGGATTTTAGGTGTTAATGAAGCCAGCATCGCAATATGGGTAGCTGTGGTGGATAAGATAAAGGAACGCATATAAATTTGGAGTTTTCTGGTGTTGAATGAAGTAGTGGATGTATAGCCCACGTTGGGGTCCTGAGGGGGGGGGGGGGGGGGGGAGCGAGCGAGTGTCCATGGTATTGTATTTATAATTTGTATGTCTTTTAGTCTATTTTCATTCAGATTTAATTACCGGACTGTCATTATTGTTATTATTATTTCTGTTATTGTCCTGTGACTTATTGTTGATTATTACTGTTACTGTATTGTTTGTCTTGTTTCATGTAAAAAAATAGAAAATAAAAAACATTTGTTAAAAAAAAAAAGTATAATCAATACTTAGTATACTTACATACTATATAAATACTGCCAAGCAGCAAGACAGTATATTCAGCTTGATACTCAAGCAGCTTATCTTTCCCTCCCTTGTGTGACCTTGTAAGCCTGCTGGCCTGCCCCGGTCGGCGCGCCAGGGCCCTATGGACCGCTGTGTGCTGATTGGTCACTATCTACTCTCAGAAGAAGAGTTATTGATGGCTCACTTTGCAAGCAGTTCGACCTCGGGTCGCGCCCAAGAATCCTAAGCTGTAGCTCGCTGATTGGTACAAGAGAGGTTTAACCCTTCACACTGCCGAGGATTGCTGCCACCATGCTGTACGTGTGTTTAGAAACAGAACACAACGGAGGAGGTTAAGATGTTTTAACGTGAATTGCTAAATAGTACAGGAGACTGTGACTTTATAAAGGATTATACTTATTGGCTTTGGGGCCAGTGTGTGCACACGGCCCTCCCACTGTTTAATGAAGTACTTATAGTATAAGAGTACTTCTACCTAGGGCTGGGTATGTAATCCCAGCCATGCACGCTGATTGGTACTGTATTATGACAGAGGTGTGTTTTTGTTTATCAAGATATGACGATCCTAGCACTATAAAACACCCTGCTCCCAATAGAAGCTCTCTCTTTTTTTGATCGCCTTTTTGCCTTAAAGAACATGCAACTATATCTGTAGTCTTATTGGAATAACTGTGCATTATTTTGTATGAACTCTATCTTCTCCACAGAACTCTGTAACTCTTATTTTTCTAATAAAAAAACTGTTCACTTTTCAAAACTGGATCATCTCTTCTCTTTTTATTCTTCATATACTGGTAAGCCACAAATCAGGCTAATCTATTAGGTCGCTTGGGTTGGTGAATCCTTTTTTATCTCCATTCCAAAATCGTGCGGTGTAAGGGATTTGGAATTGGACGTTTTTGGAAGAGTATTTCTCCCTAGGATGATACTCTGTCACTTTTTTATCTCCTAATTCAATGTTGAGCGGTGTACGGGACTTGAATATAAGGATGTTTTTGGAAGAATACTTCTCCCTAGGATGGTATTCTGTAACTTTTTGGTGTTAGATTTACAAAGCTGTGCTTGGCGTTCAGCTCATCTTTTGTGATGAATAATATATAGTATTATTGTTCTTCGGGAAGAAAAATTACATAGAATACTGCATTCAGTATTTACAGGCTTTAGGTATAATGTGTAAAGATGTCTGTTTTTGCTCTAAGCGAGAGTGAAAAGGACAGGAATTTGTCATTTATTACTCAAGGAAGGAGATATCCTGACAGCAACCATTCGGGTATTTACACCCTAGGATTACTCCCATCTGTCAAGGGTGGTATGTCAACTGCATGGGGTAAACTCATCAGTGACTATGGATTAACTATGAAATGATTATCTGATGATTATCATTGTTTGCTTGCTAAATAAAATATAGACATTGCAACTCTCATCAAGCCTAGCAACCTTGACGGGGGGACAAGGCCGGCATCAGTTATTCTCTGTGTTCGACGGGCTCATGAGATTAAGGGGGGTCTGGAAGCTGGGCGTATGGGACGCTGTGCGCCGAGCAGTCAGATCACACATTTATGAGTTTGTTGAACTGATCAGAGGGTCTGGGGCTTACATCATGGCGTCCCTGAGTTGGGCTTTATACTAATTCAATAGGTAAACAGCCAAGATAATATTAACTGGAATGACTGCTGTCAGAAACCTCTGGAGTAAAATTAATTACAGAATTGAGTTAAAACCTTACTCAAGATTGATCTTATCAGCAAGTAAACCTCTCCCACCAAGACTCCCCGTCGTGAAGGAGCATCTGGAACATTGAGTGACATAGAGGCCTGCACGCGCAGCAGGCATCCTAAGAGTGTTTGGTAACAAATCTATCAGGAACAAGAGAGGGTTGATAAGAGGCAACTTGAGTAGAGAACGTTTACTCGCGACTAGCAGCCTAAGGATTCCCACGTCACCGAGAACGAGGGTTCACCCTCAGATGACGGCTTGGGAGCCTATTTACCTAGAAATGGGTTAGACTATTTACCTAGAAATGGGTTAGACTATTTACCTAGAAATGGGTTAGACTATTTACCTAGAAATGGGTTAGACTATTTACCTAGGAATGGGTTAGACTATTTACCTAGCAGTGGGTTAGACTACTCAGGAGACCTGGGGTTACATCCACAGACTCTTGCAACGTTCACGGGAAGTGAGGAATTCACAGAACCGAGTGAATCATTATACCCAGAGCTGTCGTCTATACAGCATGCGGTAATTGGAATGAGGAGGGACACAGCAGCTACGGCCCCCGCGTTCTGGCCCGACAGTCTGGGACTTCAGGGGCAGTGGAACCCATTACCCAAACCCATTACCCGAGTACCCGAACTGAGTCACTCGGACCTGGGGGCCCAAGACACGTGGCCCCAGTCAGGGCCATGGAGGACAGATAAGGAAGTACCTGTTACTTGGCCCCCGAGCCTAGACAGGCAAACCCCAGGAAACCTCCTTGACCCAGAGAACCCCGAACTCCACCCCAGCGGTGTGAGGCACACTCGAGGGTGGACCGTATGGAAAGGTCAGGACTCGGGAGTCAGTCAACATCATAGACCGGCCCTGAAGGTCCCCGATAAAAGGGGTACTCATACGATCAAGTAGATCAAGGATGGCCTTGGACATGTTGGAAGTCACAGGGTGCCAGCGTACCTAAGAACTAACAACATCCTCATATCCCAAGCCAGTCAAAGAGCGATAGAGGTCCGACATTTTTGTGACCAATGCGCTATGGCAAGGGGAACACAACCCGAACTGGGATGGAAAACGGTACCTAATGCAGGACAGTATTTTTCTGCCAACGTGTTTGGACCACTGTCAGAAGGCAGGAAAAAGGAAACATAAGCAGGGGTGGGGGATGGGGGACTCAGTATGTACCCTACCCCCACCCTGACGGATTCAAGGAAGGGAATGCGAAGGCATTGTTTGCCAGACATGTTATATCGGGTGTGGACCCCATTTAATATTGGCAGTGTACCCTCCTATGACCCCAAAGAAAGGCGTCTAAATGCAACTGCTCATGGCTTGGCTATAATCTTGCCAGATGCAAATACCATGCAGTGGTAAAACTGAGTTCAGGGATGTACCTGACGAAAGGCCGAGGAGCTCCTGGTGAGGGACGGACCCCAAGTAACCAGAGAAGGTACAGGAGGCAGCTTAAAGAGTCACCAGCGCAATCATACAGGCGAAAATCCCTGATACTGTGACGGATGTGGAACAAGCTCCAGTGTGGCTGGCAGCTTAAAGAGTCACCAGCGCATTCATACAGGCAAAAAGCCCTGCTACTGTGACGGATGTGGAACAAGCTCCAGTGTGGCTGGCAGCTTAAAGAGTCACCAGCGCAATCATACAGGCAAAAAGCCCTGATACTGTGACGAATGTGGAACAAGCTCCAGTGTGGCTGGCAGCTTAAAGAGTCACCAGCGCATTCATACAGGCAAAAAAGCCCTGCTACTGTGATGTATGTGGAACAAGCTCCAGTGTGGCTGGCAGCTTAAAGAGTCACCAGCGCATTCATACAGGCAAAAAGCCCTGCTACTGTGACGAATGTGGAACAAGCTCCAGTGTGGCTGGCAGCTTAAAGAGTCACCAGCACATTCACACAGGCAAAAAAGCCCTGCTACTGTGACAGATGTGGAACAAGCTCCAGTGTGGCTGGCAGCTTAAAGAGTCACCAGCGCATTCATACAGGCAAAAAAGCCCTGCTACTGTGATGAATGTGGAACAAACTTCAGTGTGTCTGGCAGCTTAAAGAGTCACCAGCGCATTCATACAGGCAAAAAGCCCTGCTACTGTGACGAACGTGGAACAAGCTTCAGTAACTCTAGCCACATAAAGAGTCACCAGCGCATTCATACAGGAGGAAAATCAGTGCCTGAGGAGGAGTACCAATGGGTGGTGCTCTCTGTCACACTGGATGTGGAGAATATGCCACACCCTATCAGGGGCATCTCTGTGGAGGTCGCTCCTGGGAAGGACAACCCCGTGATGGGAGACCCTAAGAAAGGGTCAAGGTGGAAACCAAAGAAGGTGCATTACCCTGAGGGGATGGGACCTGGTGTAAAACCACACCATGCAAGGAAAAGGAAGTCATCCGACCCCAAATTCCTATCAAAGAAGGAATGGACTGCACTGACCCCAGAGCAGAAAGCAAGCATGAGGGCAGCAAGGGGAGATGCCAGGGCCCGTAAGGGAGAAACAAAAATAGTATCCTTAACCCCTGAGGCCCTGATCCTCGACACCCAAGCCAGGGGAGATAATGGCCGGGTGACAGAAAGTCTGTTGACCCTCGATAAAAATCCCCACCAGAGACCCCTGCTAAACACTATTGCAATCAAAACGCAGGAGACTGGTGGGAAACTGACAGTAGGGGAAGACCGGTACCTAGTGGACACTGGGCCGGAAATTTCTCTGGTACCGAAACCAGGGAATATAAACACACCCATTAACGGATCCATAGAAGTGGAATTAGGTAATGGGACAAACACCCTCATGGGTACAGGAAGATTCAGGGAAATGTCAAACCTATCATTTCACCTGCACATACTTGGAGGAGAGAAACCTGGGATATCAGGAGTGGTAGGACCACCTAACTCTGGACCTCTGTTATCCCGAGAGGCCCAAACCTACTGTGCAAAGAGGAGAAATCTAGCGCAGAGGGGAGGGAAATGCTCATGTCCAGCTTAGACCTGATGGGTCCTAAGCATGGAGTCTATGTCAAGTATATGAGGCCGGTGGACATACGGAAAGAAATGGATAAGGTTGTGGAAGAGTCAGAGAGTCACGAGAAAACCCTCATATGAGAAATACTCGAGAGAGGCTAGTATGCTACCCACAGGAATGACGTGGGAAAGGTGGACCCCAAGTATACACACACTATAAAAGGGGCCATACCACCGAGACAAGCACAACATAGGGTTGACCCCCTGTGCAAAAGGGAGCTGACAGAAACAATCACGGAATTGGAACAAATGGGCGTGTTGACTAAGTTAGACTCCGCTCTAACAAATACCCCTGTAATGGGGGTCCCCAATCCCAATGGATCATGGAGGTTAGTGCATAACCTAATTGCCCTGAATGCGAGAACATGCTCGGATACCAGGACAATGATAAATATAGCACAAACAACCAGAAACCTGCCCAACAAACGTTGGAAGTCTAGCATTGACCTTGCTAATGGATTCTGGTCAGTACCTATCGACAACCTATCCACCAAAAAGACGGCGTTCACCTGGAACGGGCTGTCTTATGGTTGGACAGTATTGCCACAAGGGTATAAGAACTCCCCGAATGAGTTCCAAGGAGTCATAGAGGACATCCTGAAGGGTCTCGAAGTCACCATATACATCGATGATGTATATTGGACCAATGACTCGGAAAAGGAACATTTGGAACTACTGGACCAAGTAGTGACCCACCTCACGGCGGCAGGATTGAAAATAGGCCTCAAAAAGTGCGAGATCGCGAAGCACACCCTGAGGTACATAGGTTTCAAGTGGACATAAGAAAATATATGGATTATGGAGGAGAGAGAGGCAAAAGGGAGAAAAAACACCAAAGCCATAACAAAACAGTACAAAGTACTGTGATGGATGAAGTAGAGAATACAAAGTACAAAGTACACAAAATCAGGGTTGTTCCTGAGTACTGGGAGTGACCAGTACAAATGCATACTATGCCTCGTTCAAGTGACCAACCTGCTATGGCAAACGCAACCAAACGTAACCTAACAATAACCGATCCCAGGTTATTGTAAGTCAATCTGTGACTAAGGGCAGGGAAGCTCTAGGTGTGAGCATGGCCTGCCTAACTATAAATCTAGACGAGTACTGGAAACAGCCAGACAACCTCACAACTTCTTTAAGGACGGCACAGTGCTAGTAGGTGACCTCTACCCCCTTAAAAAATAAGGGCTACGCTGGAATAATGACTATAACCCCATGCAGGACGCGCTTCCAGGGGCAGACATTGAAGTTCAAGCCCGAGGGCTCCTGTCATACTACAGGAACATTTTCAGACAAGCCCAGGACTCAGACATAACAAGCCTAGCATAATTAGCATTATGATGCTAATACAAGCATATGGTGCTTTCAGGAAATACCAGCAGCGTCCATGGCAGTGGTCATGTTGATCCCCGATAGATACCAAGCAAACACGGTGCGCAGAGCTCAAATGGAAGCATGGCCACCACACTACCGTAATGGCTGGGGAAAACTGGCGTACAGAAACCAGACGTGGTCTTGTCCCTCTGGAGCTCCCAGGGAAGCAGTGAGTCACTCGGACCAGAGGGCCCAAACTATGTGGCCCCAGTCAGGGCCAGGGAGGATATATGAGGAAACACCTGATACTGGGCCTCCAAGCCCAGAGAGAGAAGCCCCAGGGGACTTCATTAACCCTGAAAACCCCGAACTCCACTCCACCCGTGCGAGACACACCCAAGGGGGACCAGCACGGGAACACGGTCAGGACTCAGGAGTTGGTCAACATCAGAGACAGGTCCTGAATGTACCAGGCCCCATAGGAACAGGCCGAGCACTGCCTGCTCCCACTCCCACGTATATGGAACAGAGGGCTCCCAGCTCAATGAGAGTTCTCTCTGGACACAAAATGGGGGGATTTACACCCATAGGTGGGGAACAGAGAGTCCCAGACTCAATAAGAGAACTCCCTAACCATGAAATAGGAGAGTATACAGTACCATGGGACAACTCCCGACACTGGGGGAACCAAGGACCAAAGAGCCCCGAAACCAGGCAAGGCAGTGATCACCGAGTGCGAATATCATCCGTTTCACGGGGGAAAAGAATTCTATACTTGACACTCAGCCGAAGCAGGTACAAGGAAACACTGTTCTCACGAGAGAATCAGGACAGACTGCTAGTCTGTATGAAAGAACTACTGCAAAGAAAGGAAATCTTTGCTGGCAGTGGTACTGAGGATATGCTCTACACCAGGGATCGGCAATAGGCGGCCCGCGGGCCGAAATGGGCCCGCCAGCAATAATTTCTGGCCCGTCAGGTTATTTTGAGAATATGATGTTTATTTTACGCGCAGGAAATGTTCACTCGTCGTGACGCCAGAGTGTCTTTGTGAAGCTGTATCTATCTATTCATCATATCTATGGCTGTCACTATAGCCAATTGAAATGCTAGAAATGGTCACGTGGACTGGTAGAACCAATGGAATTTCACGTTCACTTCCGCGTTTGGGATGCCGGCGAGCGAACGTTTGCAAAAACAAAACAAACGTCTTTGAATAACTTCTTTGCAACGGGGAAATATGATGAGCCAGAAGAGGAGCCTACGACCTATAAAGCTTATTTTAATAAACAGGAGTCATTCTTAAAATACGGGTTTATCGCAACAGGTAACTCTCGCAATAAGCAACCGGTGACTCGCTTGTTGACATGGCAACACGAGCAAGCAACTGTGTTCAAGTTGGGTGAGCATTCAACGCGAGTGGACATTTAACATGTTATTAGCATGGATTTTGGAGGACCAAAGCAGAAACAATAATAAGTCCAGGGCAGGGCTGCCTGCATTATGCCGGTGAGTGTTGTGTTTTAATAATAATAATACATTCGATGTATAATACACCCGCCATGGTGCTTAAAATCAAATGCACCCTACTGATCTCGATTTATAATGCGAGCACCTGCATTAAAATCAAATGACTGATCTATTCATGTGTAATGCACTGTGTGAGAGGCACTTTATAATAGAAAAAAGACAGTGCAAACATGTATATGTCGTTTTTTTTTACAGTTAAAAAATGTTCACTTATCATTGGCCCGCCACACAATGGCTTGGGGAAAATTTGGCCCGTGGGCAAACCTAATTGCCGACCCCTGCTCTACACATTGGCCATGAACATGGCGTGGGGCAGACACAGAGTATATGGCCAGAGGGCTATATGGTTGTGAGAAGCCATAATCAAAGCAGTATGTAGCATGAGAAGTGCAGAGCACACGGAGATCAGAATACAAGGACCCTGCAGCATTAGCCCTGGCCTTGGATGAAACGGGAAACTGACGAGCCAAAAGGAAAAAAATCCCTGACTGCTCCTTACCCGATCCGAACCCCTGGTGTGGGATATTGAACCCAGAAGGGGAATGTGACCAATACAGGACATGGAGGGACCTGGCTGCACAAAAGGACGAAATATGTCTAGGTACGGCGGGGGCCGAAGTGCTAGCAGTGTACCCCTCAGACCCTAAAGGCGAAATATCTACTAAGATGAAAATAGCCAAGGGAGAGGCGAGGATGTACCACTGTGCCACTGTTCTACTACCAGACTAAATGGTACTCGGGCAGTAGAGGTTAGCCTGGAGAGGAAGCCAATCAGTAAGACAGAAGAATCGGCTATGGCCAAAGTAGTCCTGTATACAAAATGGCCCCTGGCATGGGAAAAAGGGCTAAGGCCCTCTTTAAATTCTTGACTCCCAGTTAGGACCATCAGACGGAAGCCCAGGTCCAGGAAATGTCTCATCTCGGTCAAGATCTAGGTCTGAATCAATGGAGAGAGTTCATTACCCAAGGGGCGAACGTCCTAGACCTCGGAACAAGAGAGCTAAACCGGTCAAACTGAGACCAATAAGCAAGGGTCCTCCTCTGAAAGTCACCCTCTGGCTTGACCTGGAGCTCAGGGTTAGAGGATGTCTCAGGAGAAAGTGAAGGAGAATTGCCAGGCGGGGAAACGGGGGATCTTGTGCCCGCATATCCCGTGACATGGGGAATGGCCCGGGCATTAGCCAGGTCACCCGTGGCAGAAAAGGTGTTGTCTCACCCTGGGATAACAGAACCGTAAAAGGATGCATACTTACATGCCGGCTATGACGTATTGCGTGAACAGGTGTACAAGCGAGACGGAAGCCTGTCTCTAACTGTTGCAGCAGAATCAGTCATCCGTGGAGCACCTATGCAAGGATCATGCTTACTGCTCGGAAAACTATGACATTGTGTTCTTCAGACGGCAACAACTGGTGCATTGGCCGGGAACAACAGATGCAAGTCTTCCCGCCAGCTACCATGCGACTACAGTGACTCAGGCCATGATGACAGCGACGACGTGGCCCCTATCCTGTCGGGCCGTCCAGCCACGGAACCAGGATGACAGAGGGGGTGTTGAGAGTCACAGCCAGCGTGACCCAGCATTTGCCATCCCGTTCCCCCTCACAGACAGTGACCTCTGTGCCTACTTTCTTTCACCGTTGATGATATGATTAAAGAACATGTATTATCTTGTATATCACAGCAGTGCAATTGTTCCGTTCTCTGTTAATACTGTGTGCTTCCACTGTGTGCGTCCAATGTGTGCTTTCCTCCCCCGGACAGGGCACATTCCAGAATGAGGAGCTCATTACAAGAACAGTTACGCTTTGTGCCTACTGTGAGGTTCTCCTCTCCCTTGACCTTTAATTCCTGTTCCCTGTACTTTAATTCCCTGTCTCCTCACTTCACTAGCCCCCACCCTTGCGTTTGTTTGCTCTTCAGCAGCCACACCCTTGGACTACCTGTCATTATGTGTTTGATTGGTCTGGTGCCGAACACACACTTCTAGTTTCAAGTATCAATTACCTTCACGCACCTGACGTGTATTCTAATTAGTTCCCCTTTGGGCTTTAAGTACCTCGCTCTTCCCCTCTGGCCTTGTCGGGTCGTTCCGTATCATATCTCTATCACCTAACTCCTTCGGGAGGTTCTCTGTCTATAGGCTCCTACGGGAGTTCTGTTTCTGTCTGTATGCTGTTTTATCTCCGCCGTGAGACGGGGTGCAAGCTTTGGCCACCTGTCGCCGTTTGCCTGGATGGAGACATTGTTACTACGCTCTCTAATCCTCTACGGGAGGTATTCCAGTGTTCCACTTCAGACCTCCGCGCAGCAGACGCCCAGACGCGCATCCAGACCTCCGCGCAGCAGACGCGCTCTTCACTCCAGACGCGCATCCAGACGCGCATCCAGACCTCCGCGCAGCAGACGCGCTCTTCACTCCAGACGCGCATCCAGACGCGCATCCAGACCTCCGCGCAGCAGACGCGCTCTTCACTCCAGACGCGCATCCAGACGCGCATCCAGTCCTCCGCGCAGCAGACGCGCTCTTCACTCCAGACGCGCATCCAGACGCGCATCCAGACCTCCGAGCCAGACGCGCTCTTCTCTCCTGACGCGCATCCAGACGCGCATCCAGACCTCCGAGCCAGATGCGCTCTCCGTACCGGCGCGTATTCCAAACAGCCACGCACCACTCAGACCTCCTCTTGGACAACCCGTTCCCCGTGGCGACGCGCTCGCCCTGTTTGATCCTGCTCTCTTTACGCACAGCGCCTGGGTGAGTTTTGCAAGACTGTCTTTGACCCTATCGTTTTTCGTGTGTGTTAAACACTGAAGAGATCCTGCTTTTTGTCAGACTGTCACTCACCCTGTGCCTGCTTTTTGGATGGTTCATTTGGGATAATATTTGCTTGAACATCGCTCACTGTGTGTATTCACACCGAAGATATTATCACTTGGATTATTATTGGGACTTCGCTCACTGTGTGTATCCACACCGAAGATATTATCACTTGGATTAGTATTGGGACTTCGCTCACAGTGTGTATAGCACCGAAGATTCATCACGTGGATTGTTGTTGGGACTTTGCTCACAGTGTGTATTTACACCGAAGATCCAGTCACTAGGATTATCTGTTTGGGACAAGTCACTTCTCTTGTCGCCTGCTCTGTTCCCAACTGTACTCTGAGCTAACCCGCTCTCTCTCTCCCTCTCTGTCCCGTTACCACCTCGGAGAGCTGCCGAGAGGATTCTGCAGAGCGGCTCTGACGTCACTGTCAGATTCCTCAGACGAACCTTCCCGGGAGAAGCTGCAGAGCAGCAACATTCTTCTAATGCTTGTATCCCAGGCTTTGTCTGTTTTTCTCTGTCCCTGTAAGCAGCTCCTGCCCTCGCCCTGTTCCAAGGCCTTACCCTGTTTTCTCTAGTCCTCCCTGTCCCCAGCCCGCCTCCGCGGGCCTCTGTCCCTGTTTCCCCTTTCTAGTCCTCCTAGTCCTCCCTGTCCCCAGCCCGCCTCCGCGGGCCTCTGTCCCTGTTTCCCCATTCTAGTCCTCCTAGTCCTCCCTGTCCCCAGCCCGCCTCCGCGGGCCTCTGTCCCTGTTTCCCCTCTCTGGTCCTCCTAGCCCTCCCTGTCCAGTCCTCCTAGTCCTCCTAGTCTTCCCGTCCAGTCCTCCTAGTCCTCCCTGTTCCTGCCCTTGTCCCTTGCCCTGGTCCTGTTCCCTTAGCCTTCCCCTTTGCCAGCTCGCCTCTTAAAGGCACTGTGCCTATTTTCCCATTTCTTGTTTCCCTGTAATTTGTGTTCTCCCTTAAAGGGACAGTGCCGTTTTCTGTGTGTTTCAATAAATGCCCAGTTCTTGGCTTACTCTCATACCTGTCTTGTGTTGTGCGATTGGGGTCGGTTACAAACCATAACAGTACGACCCGACCAATCGACGACCCCAGCCAGCACAGATGGTGTATGTTGAGTTTGCCTTTTTTTTTTGTTCCCTCTAGTTAGCCTGTTAGCTTCCCTGTTAGCTTCCCTGTTAGCTCCCCTGTTAGCCCTGTTAGCTTCCCTGTTAGCCCTGTTAGCTCCCCTGTTAGCTTGTTAGTCTCCCCTGTTAGCTTGTTTGTCTCCCCTGTTAGCCTGTTGACTCCCCTGTTTGCTTCCCTGTTAGCCTCGTTAGCTCCCCTGCAGCTTGTTAGGCCTCTACTACCAGCATGGCCCCAGTCTGCTAGCTTTGCCCCGGCTGCTAGCACAGCCTCTATGTTAATGCAGCCCTTGCTGCTGGCATAGGCCCTGTAGCTAGCCATGCCCAGGCAGCTAACCCAGTCCCTCTGCATGGCCCCAGTCTGCTAGCTTAGCCCCGGCTGTTAGCACAGCCTCTATGTTAATGCAGCCCTTGCAGCTAGCATAGGCCCTGTAGCTAGCCATGCCCAGGCAGCTAACCCGGTCCCTCTGCATGGCCTCCACTTTTTGTGTAGTTTTCCCACTGCTAGGACTGCCCTTTCAGCTAGCAAGGTCAGGTTTCTCCCACTGCTAGGACTGCCCTTTCAGCTAGCAAGGTCAGTTTTTTCCCACTGCTAGGACTGCCCTTTCAGCTAGCAAGGTCAGTTTTTCCCACTGCTAGGACTGCCCTTTCAGCTAGCAAGGTCAGTTTTCTCCCACTGCTAGGACTGCCCTTTCAGCTAGCAAGGTCAGTTTTCCCACTGCTAGGACTGCCCTTTCAGCTAGCAAGGTCAGTTTTTTCCCACTGCTAGGACTGCCCTTTCAGCTAGCAAGGTCAGTTTTCTCCCACTGCTAGGACTGCCCTTTCAGCTAGCAAGGTCAGTTTTTCCCACTGCTAGGACTGCCCTTTCAGCTAGCAAGGTCAGTTTTCTCCCACTGCTAGGACTGCCCCTTCAGCTAGCAAGGTCAGTTTTCTCCCACTGCTAGGACTGCCCCTTCAGCTAGCAAGGTCAGTTTGCTCCCACTGCTAGGACTGCCCCTTCAGCTAGCAAGGTCAGTTTTCTCCCACTGCTAGGACTGCCCCTTCAGCTAGCAAGGTCAGTTTTCTCCCACTGCTAGGACTGCCCCTTCAGCTAGCAAGGTCAGTTTTCTCCCACTGCTAGGACTGCCCCTTCAGCTAGCAAGGTCAGTTTTCTCTCACTGCTAGGACTGCCCCTTCAGCTAGCAAGGTAAGTTCCCCACAGCTAGGACTGTCCTTCCAGCTAGCTTGTTCTCTCATGCTGGTCCAGCCCTGTCTGCCAGCCTAGCTCCGGCAGCTAGCGCAGCCTCTATGTTAATGTAGCAGTACAGCTAGCATAGACCCTGTAGCTATCAGTGCCCTGGCAGCTACCCTTTCCCTCTGCTAGCCCCTTCCCTGTTCCCCTCTCCAGTGCCCCTGTTCCCTGTCTGCTAGCCTAGCTCCGGCAGCTAGCGCAGCCTCTATGTTAATGTAGCAGTACAGCTAGCATAGGCCCTGTAGCTATCAGTGCCCTGGCAGCTACCCTTTCCCTCTGCTAGCCCCTTCCCTGTTCCCCTCTCCAGTGCCCCTGTTCCAGCCCTGTCTGCTAGCCTAGCTCCGGCAGCTAGCTCTATGTTAATGTAGCAGTACAGCTAGCATAGGCCCTGTAGCTATCAGTGCCCTGGCAGCTACCCTTTCCCTCTGCTAGCCCCTTCCCGGTGCTCCTCATAGTTACCCCTCTGCTCCTCTAGTTACCCCTCAGCTCCTCTAGTTACCCCTCAGCTCCTCTGGTTACCCCTCAGCTCCTCTAGTTGCCCCTCGGCTTCCCTAGTTACCCCTCAGCTGCCCTGTTCCTTTGCTAGCCCCACTTTTGTTGTAGCTTCCCCTGCTAGCATGGCCCAGTACTTTTTGTTTTGTTGCCTTGTTTTTTCCCCTGCCCCTCTGTCTGTGTTTTTGGGTCGCCCGGTGGCTCCCGTGGAGGGGGGAGTACTGTGAGGTTCTCCTCTCCCTGGACCTTTAATTCCTGTTCCCTGTACTTTAATTCCCTGTCTCCTCACTTCACTAGCCCCCACCCTCGCGTTCGTTTGCTCTTCAGCAGCCACACCCTTGGACTACCTGTCATTATGTGTTTGATTGGTCTGGTGCCGAACACACACTTCTAGTTTCAAGTATCAATTACCTTCACGCACCTGACGTGTATTCTAATTAGTTCCCCTTTGGGCTTTAAGTACCTCGCTCTTCCCCTCTGGCCTTGTCGGGTCGTTCCGTATCATATCTCTATCACCTAACTCCTTCGGGAGGTTCTCTGTCTATAGGCTCCTACGGGAGTTCTGTTTCTGTCTGTATGCTGTTTTATCTCCGGCGTGAGACGGGGTGCAAGCTTTGGCCACCTATCGCCGTTTGCCTGGATGGAGACATTGTTACTACGCTCTCTAATCCTCTACGGGAGGTATTCCAGTGTTCCACTTCAGACCTCCGCGCAGCAGACGCCCAGACGCGCATCCAGACCTCCGCGCAGCAGACGCGCTCTTCACTCCAGACGCGCATCCAGACGCGCATCCAGACCTCCGCGCAGCAGACGCGCTCTTCACTCCAGACGCGCATCCAGACCTCCGCGCAGCAGACGCGCTCTTCACTCCAGACGCGCATCCAGACGCGCATCCAGACCTCCGCGCAGCAGACGCGCTCTTCACTCCAGACGCGCATCCAGACGCGCATCCAGACCTCCGCGCAGCAGACGCGCTCTTCACTCCAGACACGCATCCAGACGCGCATCCAGACCTCCGAGCCAGACGCGCTCTTCTCTCCTGACGCGCATCCAGACGCGCATCCAGACCTCCGAGCCAGATGCGCTCTCCGTACCGGCGCGTATTCCGAACAGCCGCGCACCACTCAGACCTCCTCTTGGACAACCCGTTCCCCGTGGCGACGCGCTCGCCCTGTTTGATCCTGCTCTCTTTACGCACAGCGCCTGGGTGAGTTTTGCAAGACTGTCTTTGACCCTATCGTTTTTCGTGTGTTAAACACTGAAGAGATCCTGCTTTTTGTCAGACTGTCACTCACCCTGTGCCTGCTTTTTGGATGGTTCATTTGGGATAATATTTGCTTGAACATCGCTCACTGTGTGTATTCACACCGAAGATATTATCACTTGGATTATTATTGGGACTTCGCTCACTGTGTGTATCCACACCGAAGATATTATCACTTGGATTAGTATTGGGACTTCGCTCACAGTGTGTATAGCACCGAAGATTCATCACGTGGATTGTTGTTGGGACTTTGCTCACAGTGTGTATTTACACCGAAGATCCAGTCACTAGGATTATCTGTTTGGGACAAGTCACTTCTCCTGTCACCTGCTCTGTTCCCAACTGTACTCTGAGCTAACCCGCTCTCTCTCTCCCTCTCTGTCCCGTTACCACCTCGGAGAGCTGCCGAGAGGATTCTGCAGAGCGGCTCTGACGTCACTGTCAGATTCCTCAGACGAACCTTCCCGGGAGAAGCTGCAGAGCAGCAACATTCTTCTAATGCTTGTATCCCAGGCTTTGTCTGTTTTTCTCTGTCCCTGTAAGCAGCTCCTGCCCTCGCCCTGTTCCAAGGCCTTACCCTGTTTTCTCTAGTCCTCCCTGTCCCCAGCCCGCCTCCGCGGGCCTCTGTCCCTGTTTCCCCTTTCTAGTCCTCCTAGTCCTCCCTGTCCCCAGCCCGCCTCCGCGGGCCTCTGTCCCTGTTTCCCCTCTCTGGTCCTCCTAGCCCTCCCTGTCCAGTCCTCCTAGTCCTCCTAGTCTTCCCGTCCAGTCCTCCTAGTCCTCCCTGTTCCTGCCCTTGTCCCTTGCCCTGGTCCTGTTCCCTTAGCCTTCCCCTTTGCCAGCTCGCCTCTTAAAGGCACTGTGCCTATTTTCCCATTTCTTGTTTCCCTGTAATTTGTGTTCTCCCTTAAAGGGACAGTGCCGTTTTCTGTGTGTTTCAATAAATGCCCAGTTCTTGGCTTACTCTCATACCTGTCTTGTGTTGTGCGATTGGGGTCGGTTACAAACCATAACACCTACACTACTATTATCACTGTGTGTATAGACGTATAAACTAAAATGATCAGTGTATGTTGATTGCACATGTTAAATAAACTAGAAAGTATAATCAATAAAAGTATACTTACATACTATATACATACTGCCAAGCAGCAAGGCAGTATATTCAGCTTGATACTCACTTTGCAAACAGTTCGACCTCGGGTCGCGCCCAAGAATCCTAAACTGCAGCTCGCTGAGAGGTTTAACCCTTCACTATCACACTGCCGAGGATCGCTGCCACCACGCTGTACGTGTGTTTAGAAACAGAACACAACGGAGGAGGTTAAGATGTTTTAACGTGAATTGCTAAATAGTACAGGAGACTGTGACTTTATAAAGGATTATACCTATTGGCTTTGGGGCCAGTGTGTGCACACGGCCCTCCCACTGTTTAATGAAGTACTTATAGTATAAGAGTACTTCTACCTAGGGCTGGGTATGTAATCCCAGCCATAATAATAATATAATAATAATGCAGGACCTGTTCGGAGGTCTTTAATTGGCATGCAATTATCCTCAACACACACACACACCGGAACACACACGCATGCATTGTCTTTGTAGGATCGCAGATGCGATTCGTCTCTGCGATTAACCCATTCCGTCGTCCTTCCCCCCAAGGGCAGCCGGGAGCAGACAGGTGTCGGCGAGGGCCGCGCCCGGGGACCAATCCAAGTGCTCCTGCCCGTCTTCGTCAAGGACGCCACAGCGTTAGCGATCTGTTGTTGTGCATGTTTTTCTATTGGGTTTATCTTATCGGGGGGGAAACCCTTGCGAGCACGGGGAGAACATGCAAACTCCACACAGAAAGGCCTGAGAGATACCCCACCTGGGTGCCTGTATCAGTTCCGCAACCGTTCCTATTTCCGGGGTAGGCCTGATTGGCCCCGACAGACACGTGACCCGCCGCGGCCACGCCCCGCGGCAGCCCCAGGCGGACGCGGCAACGAGGCTGCTGTGGTTCACCGCCGCTTTCCGCCTTCAACGCCTCAGAGTTACCATACGCTATACAATATACTATGCAATGTACTAATATACAATACGGCTCACTTTTCCCACTTCAATGACAGAGCCACTGTTTAATAATATTGTCGCAGCGGAGCTCTGTCGCGGCAGCATTATGTAGCAGTAATCCCCCCTCTTTTACCATCGGCAACTAACTCAATTGGTAACGCTGCTCGGCTGTGGATCCTATCGTCTGTTTGTGACAAGTTCGATTCCCTTAAATTTTATTTATTTATTTTTTAACGAAACTATAGCGTATTGTATATTGTATATTGTATGGTACAGTAACGGTCTCTGGAGCGCAACAGTAAGAAGCATTTGCACTGCAACGCATACACCTTACTGTAAATTGTACCTCATCCCATTTCTGCTTTGCACTATAGCGTATTGTATATTGTATATTGTATGGTACAGTAACGGTCTCTGGAGCGCAACAGTAAGAAGCATTTGCACTGCAACGCATACACCTTACTGTAAATTGTACCTCATCCCATTTAATGCATGTTAAAAAAAAATATATATATAAATTTAAGGGAATCGAACTTGTCACAAACGTACCATAGGATCCACAGCCGAGCAGCGTTACCAATTGAGCTTGTTGTCGATGGTAAAAAATGGGGGATTACTGCTACATAATGCTGCCGCGACGGAGCTCCGCCGCGACAATATTATTAAACAGCGGCTCTGTCATTGTAACTCTGCGGCGTTGAAGGCGGAAAGCGGCGGTGAACCACAGCAGCCTCGTTGCTGCGTCCGCCTGGGGCTGCCGCGGGGCGTGGCCGCGGCGGGTCACGTGCCTGTCGGGGCCAATCAGGCCTACCCCGGAAATAGGAACGGTTGCGGAACTGATACAGGCCACCTGGGTACCTGGCATCATGGAAACCTGGTCCCCAAGGGGGAATCGAACCCTGGACCCTCTTGCTGTGAGGCGACAGTGTTAACCACTACACCACCGTGCCGCTTAAAGCCATGCACGCTGATTGGTACTGTATTATGACAAAGAGGTGTGTTTTTGTTTATCAAGATATGACGATCCTAGCACTATAAAACACACTGCTCCCCAGTAGAAGCTCTCTCTTTTTTTTATCGCCTTTTTGCCTTAAAGAACATGCAACTATATCTGTAGTCTTATTGGAATAATTGTGCATCTTTTGTATGAACTCTATCTTCTTCACAGAACTCTGTAACTCTTATTTTTCTAATTAAAAAACTTCACTTTTCAAAACTGGATCATCTCTTCTCTTTTTATTCTTATACTGGTAAGCCATAAAATCAGGCTAATCTATTAGGTCGCTTGCGTTGGTGAATCCTTTTTTATCTCCATTCCAAAATCGTGTGGTGTAAGGGATTTGGAATTGGACGTTTTTGGAAGAGTATTTCTCCCTAGGATGATACTCTGTCACTTTTTTATCTCCTAATTCAATGTCGAGCGGTGTACGGGACTTGAATATAAGGATGTTTTTGGAAGAATACTTCTCCCTAGGATGGTATTCTGTCACTTTTTGGTGTTAGATTTACAAAGCTGTGCTTGGCATTCAGCTCATCTTTTGTGATGAATAATATATAGTATTATTGTTCTTCGGGAAGAAAAATGACATAGAATACTGCATTCAGTATTTATAGGCTTTAGGTATAATGTGTAAAGATGTCTGTTTTTGCTCTAAGCGAGAGTGAAAAGGACAGGAATTTGTCATTTATTACTCAAGGAAGGAGATATCCTGACAGCAACCATTCGTGTATTTACACCCTAGGATTACTCTCATCTGTCAAGGGTGGTATGTCAACTGCATGGGGTAAACTCATCAGTGACTATGGATTAACTATGAAATGATTATCTGATGATTATCATTGTTTGCTTGCTAAATAAAATATAGACCTTGCAACTCTCATCAAGCCTAGCAACCTTGACGGGGGGGACAAGGCGGGCATCAGTTATTCTCTGTGTTCGACGGGCTCATGAGATTAAGGGGGGTCTGGAAGCTGGGTGTATGGGACGCTGTGCGCCGAGCAGTCAGATCACAGATTTATGAGTTTGTTGAACTGATCAGAGGGTCTGGGGCTTACATCAGAGAGAAAGAGAGATACAGACAGAGAGACAGAGAGAGAGAGAGAGAGAGAGAGAGAGAGAGAGAGAGAGAGAGAGACAGAGATAAAGAGAGATACAGACAGAGAGACAGAGAGAGAGACAGAGATAAAGAGAGATACAGACAGAGAGATATATATAGAGAGAGAGAAAGAGATAGACAGAGATAGATAGATAGATGTGGGCGGATTAAAGTTTAGGATTAAAGTTAGTCTGGTAACTGTTGGCGTTACTAGGTGTAGTGGCCGACTGTCATTCCTGGGTTGTTGACAGTCGTCCACAATGCACCTGCTATTGTGCCTTTTCACTCTGTACCAAGTTGTAGATGTTGAATGAATTGAATGTCCACAGTTGCTCCTCTTATGGTTTACAGGGTTTATTGTTGTCCAAGGGTAAATTAAAGTGAATTAAGGGTTAAACAGAACAGTCGTCAATTGCTCCATGTGGTCAGTTCCAACAGTAAAACAGTGTTTGAAGGTAAGTCCTCCGCAGGTGCATGGCTCATAATAATCACCTAGTGGGCTATATTGGGTGGTGAGCCCCCTAGTGTCCAAACATAAATGGTTCAGTGCATGGTTCTAATATATACATAATATAATATAATAATAACATAATATATATATATAACATAATATATATAATAATAATAATATAATAATATATAAATCCACCAAGTCGGTTTCTGCCTCTACACACCGGCCCCTTAATTGTGCACCAAAACACAATTATAAAATTAAGAAGGGAGATCCCCCCTTGAATGGCCCTTCTAAGGTTTCTCTCCTCCACACTGCCTGTGGAGCTTTTTTTCCCTATTGTTAGGTTTTAGTGAGTTTTTCCTTACCTTCGCGTGGGGTATGTCTGGGAGTGCTTGCATTCTTTCATTTATTTGCATCCATCTAAAAATGTTTGCACCTTATGGTGTTCTTGTTCTGTTCTTGACTTATTGTTATGTTTTCTTCTTGACTTGTTTAAAGAAGATCTGTACGGCCCATGGGGACATTAACGTGTGTTGTTGGGCCCTATAAATAAATTTGATTTGATTTGATTTGATAAGGTAACTCAACAATATTCAATTTTTTTTATTTATTTTTTTTATATAACAAACAGAGCCATATAGCTCCAACAGGCATATAGCCAATGTCTTTTTTTTTTTTTTTTTTTTTTTTTTTTTTTTTTATATAACAAACAGAGCCATATAGCTCTGATAGGCATACAGCCAATGACCATTCAAAGTTCAATGTTGTGACTCTCCACCAGAGTTAATCAGGACTGTCTGCGGTAGGTCGGTCAGGAAGTCTCAGCCGTTCTTTTTCAGGTTTCTTTACGCCGTTTCTTCTTGTAATTCCTTCTCTTGGAAACTTGGTTATCTTGTTTTTCCATGGTGCATTTCATGTTGTCTTCTGCAACACTCTTATCCTCAGCAGGTTTTCGCAGAGTAGACCTACGCTTTGGGAGATGCACTTCTATGCTGTCGTCTTTCTCCTCTTCAGGAAGGTGCCGCTTGGTCAGCCTTTTTGGACCGGCTGCGACCGCTGCCGTCCGGCTTCTTAGAGCTCCCGCCCCAAATACTGGAGGTTCAGCAGTGGTTTCGTTATGTGCATCCTCCTCTTCCTCTGCTTCATTCTCTGAGGGGCTGCAGTCGTGCACATCATCTGGTTTCCCAGTACACTCTTCCTCTGTGGAATCATCTGATGCCTCTCTCTCATCTGGTGTACATGTAGCAGGGTTAATGGTTGGTTTAGCTGGTGCTGTTTCTGGTTCGTCTTGCATTTCATTTGCAGCACTCTCTTCCACAGCTGCCACACTGTATTTCTCCTTTTCAATATCTGACACAGTGATTACCTCTGTCACCGCCTCTTCTTCTGTGGAAACAGACTTTAAACAATCATTTCCATAGAAATTGCTTCGAACAGTGTCAACTGCCTCAGCTGAGAATGCTCCTGTGTTGTCCTCTGCAGACTTTAGTAGGGCATAACTGGTATGTGCAAGTTGATAATGTCCATCACTTTTCACAGCAGAGTTCGAGATAATTTCCACAAATATTTTGTCTTCAACAGAAGACATCTTCTTCTTTTCCTCGTATTTTCCTTCTGGGAAATCATGGTTGCATCATTCAATGAGAAGGTCGTTCATGTCCGCTACTGAAATCTGATGGTTTGCGGTGACAGATGAGTGCGGTCCGTCTCCATCCTTGTTTAGTGGTCCATTCACCATCCATCCCAACACTGTTTTAACAGCATAAGGTCCCTCATTCTGACTGTTAATGACCTTCCACAGTTCCATCAGTTGTGGCGCATTGGTTCCAATGAGCAGTCCAACAGGCGCATCAACTTCCGTCAAGTGAATCTTCTTCAAGTAGTCCCACCTTTCCAGTGCAGCTTGTGTAGGCATGTGCTCCTTGGCTACAGGGATTTCATCCTGGATGTACAGCTTTGGTAGCTCGTAGAACTCAGAACTGTCAATGTTGCTCACTTCAAGTCGACCAGCAGGGACAAATGAAGTGCTAACAGCTTGCTCTTGGCCCATCGTCCTCAGCAGGATTCGTGTTTTCTCCACCTTTGCATTCAACTGCCGTCTTAATGCTTCAGTACAAAAACATGCTGTACTCCCCGAATCCATGAAAGCGTACGTTTGGATGACTTTAGTTGAGTTGGACATTTTTACCTGTACTGGTATGATTGAAAGTGTTTGGCCATCACCGGCCCCGGTAACGCCATGGGCTTTCAAAGAAACCATTCCACTGCTGATTGTCGTACCTGTCTCTCCATCATCTTCTCCTTTATACATGTGTAGAATTGTTGGATGTTTTTGGGAACACACATCACAATTCAAACTGTTCGGGCAATCTTTGCTTCTATGTCCCTTATTCAAACAGCCGAAGCATATTCCTTTATACATCAAGCATAAAATGTTTTCCTTGTGAGGTCTGTTGTTCATTTTACATGTTTCATCTGCATGTTCTCCTTCACAGAATACACACGGTCTGCGTACGATGGTGTGTAAGCGGTCAACGCGTATCCTTGAACCTTTGTAGGGCTTCCGTTCGTCATGGAAACCCGGGGTTGCAATAGTTGCAAAGCTACTTCGCTGGTAGTCTAGGTTGAACCTTGCATTGAATGGTTTGCTCCCTCTTTGTTCCTTTTTGGGTGCAGGGTCTTGTATGTCCCCAAAAAGAGGATCTGTTGCCATTCTAGCCTGTCGCTCTATGAAGGCAACAAGCTCAGGAAACTTTGCCCTTTTTCTTTTACGTTCATAAAAGTCATAAGCAGTAGCTCGCCACCTCTCCCTGAGCCTGTATGGTAATTTTAGGATCACCAGCTTCATTTGAGATGGGGTGCTCATCTCATCCAAAAATTCAATGTCTTGCATTGTGTTTAGACATCCACGGAGAGCAATTGAATAGGCATGCAGTGCCCTGTTGTCCTCACTTTTGATAGCAGTCCACTTGGAAACTTTCTCCATACAAGCCGCTGCGATTAGGAGTTGATTTCCGAAGTTTTCTTCAAGCAGTCTTTTGGCTTCGTTGTAACCCTTCTTGTGGTTTGTATACCGACAACTTCTTACAAGCTCTTTTGCCTGGCCTTCGGTAAACTGTTCAAGGAAGAAAAGGCGGTCTTTGTAGTTGTCAGTTTTCTCTTCAATTGAATGCTCAAAGACTCGGATGAATGACAGGTATTGTAGTGGATCTCCTTTAAACATGGGTATCTGGCTGGTAGGAAGTAATGAATGACGTTGTTCTTTTATTAGCATTTCAGTTATTTTATTCTGCTTCCTCATCACCTTTGCCAGGTTGCTGCTTCCGCTTGTTTGGTGTAGATCAGTGTGAGACTGAGGGGCTTGAGTATGAGAGGTTGTTGGCAGCACATGCCGGCTTTGACCAGCAGGGGCAGCACATCTTGTCTTATGGCTTGTAGCAGTATGGCTTGGCCACTGGTCCACCTCTTCTACCTCTTCTTCCTCTTCATCACTGTCCTCCTCCTCGTCTTCATCACTGTCCTCCTCTCCTTCATCACTGTCCTCCTCCTCGTCTTCATCATGTAGACTATGCAGTTTATCTTTCATTCTTCCATTGCATCTGCAGCGTCAATGACAGTTTTCATCTCAAGCTCCTCTTGTAAGGTATTTAATGCTGCTTGTCTGTTTTCCAATTCACGATTTATTGCTGCTTGTTTGGCTTCCAATTCATGATTTTTGGCTTCCAATTCGTGCTTCAAATCCCTTTGTTGTTTTTCAAGATCATTTTTTTTTCTTTAAATTGGCAAGACGTGCCATCATGGCAGCTTTTTCAGCTTGAGTCCTTTTAAGCATAGATGAGGTTGTTGAGCTCACACCACTTATATGACTGCTTGGACCCCTTTTGCTACTTCTGTAACTGGTTGGTTCCTTTTCTTGCTGCTGGGAACAGGCGGCAACCTCGCACATCCAAGTTGTTACAATATCATGGAATCTGTTATAAGTATCCAATTTTGAGTGCCAACCTAGGTTGTCTTGTACTTTATCCTCCTCGTCAATGAGATCCTGAATGGTTGAATGATTGTTTATAACTTCCTTTTCAATGGCTCGGAATGCATCAAAATTGTCTTTAACAAGCGACACATTTCCATAATCAATCATCAATTCTTCTATTGCATTCCTTCTTATAGTCAGTGTTTTAATCCCTTTGGTTCTTGTTTTTTGGAGTTGGGATATGAGTTAGGAGGGCCTTTCTTGTGAGCTTTTTATCCCTTTTAGGTCTACAATCAGGCTCCTGCTCCACAAGGCCTGTTGCTCCATTTCCACTTGTCTCGATTGGGAATTGGCCTTCCTGGGCTGGTCCAACAGCTCCATCCTTTTCCGTTGCTTCAGACATTTCGTTACTGTATTTATTTTATTCTTTACATATAACGAAGTGTAACTTTAAATGTTATAATCAAATGGCGACGTGGTGTGACGTCAGAGCCTTCAAAGTGGGTTTATTTTCTTCCCGCTGATGAATGCTCTGCAGTAACATAGTATTGTCCACTGCTATATATGTCGGAATTTAAATCAGACAGTCCATTGCGTTACATTTAGTGTCCATTTTCCACACGTCCAGACAATAATAATTGTGACGGTTCCACACATCGATACGGCGCATAGTCCGTTCCATTATCCACAGTATCACAATTTAATTAGTCCGACGCTAGAATGCTCCACGGCGTTCGCAAGGAAGCGCACACAGTAGCAATGTCCTGAGTTGGTTCCATTCATAAATACAGCAGCGTTATCCGTTATCCAGTTCTTCATCAATGGAGGTTTTATTTAAAATCTTCTTACCTCTGCTTGTCCTTGGTGAGGGAGGTGATGCAACTTCATACTCACATATCACGTCCTTCTTTCACGAGGATATTTTTCCTCCTTTTCACTCGCGTCCTTCTGTCGTGAGGGTAGTTTCAAACTTTTTACTCACGTCCTTCTTTCAGGAGGAGACCTTCAAACTTTGTAGTGGCCGACTGTCATTCCTGGGTTGTTGACAGTCGTCCACGATGCACCTGCTATTGTGCCTTTTCACTCTGTACCAAAGTTGTAGATGTTGAATGAATTGAATGTCCACAGTTGCTCCTCTTATGGTTTACAGGGTTTATTGTTGTCCAAGGGTAAATTAAAGTGAATTAAGGGTTAAACAGAACAGTCGTCAATTGCTCCGTGTGGTCAGTTCCAACAGTAAAACAGTGTTTGAAGGTAAGTCCTCCGCAGGTGCATGGCTCATAATAATCACCTAGTGGGCTATATTGGGTGGTGAGCCCCCTAGTGTCCAAACATAAATGGTTCAGTGCATGGTTATAATATATACATAATATAATATATATATATAATAATAACATAATATATATATATATAACATAATATATATAATAATAATATAATAATATATAAATCCACCAAGTCGGTTTCTGCCTCTATACTAGGCTTGAGTAAATTGTGATGAAACAAAGGAAAATATAAATTATGATTTTTCTTTGCATCTTTGACAGTGCATTTTTATGACCAGACATAAAAAAAGTTTAGCACCTTCTTGAGATCGCGTGTACAAAAAATCTAAGGAAATGAATAAAGGGAAGATGATTAAACAGAAGGTTTTGTAGATACAGTACTGAATTCTGCCATCCGGACACATGCAATTTCAAATATTATTATAGAATATCAGGCGGCTGGGTGGTGCAGCGGACTAAGCGCTGGTCACCAACGCGAGAGATACTGGTATTGAATCCGGCTATCAGCGTTGCCTCCGGCTTGGCCGGCCGTCATACTGGCTCAATTGGCAGAGTCAGCGGGAGGGAAGCCGGTGGGTGGTAATCTGGTCCTTGTAAACAGCGACTCCTACAGGTCGGTCAGGGCGCCTGCACAGCGAGGAAGGGAGATTGTGAGGGTAGTGTGAGCCTCCCACACGTTACACCTCACCAATGAGAGTCCGCTCTGGCAGGTGAAAAGAAGTGGCGGGCTGACTGTATCGGAGGGGACATGTGATAGTATCTATCAACCCTCCCTAGACCGACCAGTGGGGGGCACATGCGAGCAACGACCAGGAAGGGGAGGGGGGAATTGGCATAACTAAATTGGGATGGGAGAAAAACACAGAATAAACAGGAGGAGAAAAAGTGGATAAAACAAAAAAGAATATAGAATATCAGGCCTATAAATTACCTTATTATAGCCAACTTGCACATCTATCGATCGGGCCAAATCTACTCTTTCCAATGCCAGAGTTCAATTTGGATTTAGTATCACCAGGCGTGCATGAAGAACCGAGAATGAAATCTACTGTATGTAGAGTTCCATTCTTATAATGGATATGGCTCCGCCATTTTGGATCGGATTGGGGACGCAGGAAGTCCGCGGGAAGTGGGGGTGCTGAGATATCGATCGTTTTTGATTAATAAATTTTTTTTTATATAATTTTTTATTTTTTTTATAAAATATATATATTATATAATTATACTTGTAGTTGTATTGTCTGCGAGACATCGCCACCACGCAACACGTCAAAATGCTCGCTATCTGCAAACAGCTCCACTGTCTGTCACGTCATAACCAACACTCTCGTTCACTAGAGGATACTATGATGAATTGAAAATGGGGGACCCTGATGTAAACAAGACGAAAGTCTTTCTCTGGTCTGCATCCCCTTAACAATTGTATGTATTGAGCTGTACTGTACTGTATGTCGTGCCTTTATTTTTCAATGTTCACTATTCGGACAACAGCCGCACACTTCCAAAGTGATTATACATCTAAAATCGCTTACCTGCTCAAGGGTCCTGCGTTAGAATGGGCGACAGGCAGCTCTCCACTTCAGTCAGTCCTTTATCCATTTTGTCCAGTCTTCTGCCTTGAAGGTGAATTTCTCTGGCGGGGGGAACTTGAAACTGACTCATACTTTCGCTTTCACGCCGTTAGCGCTAGCTACCCTGCTGTCTCTAAACTCAAACTCAAACTAGTACTAACGTTACTGTAGCAGCCTACTCTAAAGTCTATACCAACGGATTTCCAGTTCCGCGTTGACGCTTCCAGGCCGCGTCTATTCGAATCCCAACCGGTTCATGCGTCGGCTACACGCTGTTAATAACACTGCATTATCGAGACAGCGCCCCTATGACGATCTGGCAATGAAGTAGGGTAAATCTGCAGTGCCGCTTCGCTCTTTGACATTGAGTAGCCTCGGTTACAATGGAATAAATGCCAAAACAACCTTGCAGTTGCAGTTACACTCCCATCCAGCAGGGGGTGCTGCAGCCCCTGCCGCACCCCCCCTTCCAGCGTCCCTGTTACAGGGATTGTTCACAGAAGGTAGACACACTAACTGTGCTCCAATCTATGCCAATAACGTTCAGTTTTGTGGTAGATAATCTCGTGAAATAAGAGAAATAAAAAATTATAATCAGGAAGTAATTTGCTTTGCAGGAAGCTGGAATCGGCTGGGAACTGTAGTTTTTCAAAATGTTAACGCTCAAATTGAGAGCTCTGGATGCCCTCTCCTCATATGACTACAAAACCTTTAGCGACGCTAATTCAAAATGGTGGATATTCGCATTATTATAAAATTATAAAGACATTCCATGAACTAAAATCTGGTGACAGAGACAAGATGTCAGCCTCCTTATGAGACACCTGGTGACAGAGACAAGATGTCAGCCTCCTTATGAGACACCTGGTGACAGAGACAAGATGTCAGCCTCCTTATGAGACACCTGGTGACAGAGACAAGATGTCAGCCTCCTTATGAGACACCTGGTGACATGATGTCAGCCTCCTTATGAGACACCTGGTGACAGAGACAAGATGTCAGCCTCCTTATGAGACACCTGGTGACAGAGACAAGATGTCAGCCTCCTTATGAGACACATGGTGACAGAGACAAGATGTCAGCCTCCTTATGAGACACCTGGTGACAGAGACAAGATGTCAGCCTCCTTATGAGACACCTGGGCCCTCATTTATCAACGTTGCGTACGCACAGATATGTGCGTAACCCCTGCGTACGATCATTTCTAAGCAAAGTGTGGGACTTATCAATTTGAACTTGTGCTTGACTTTGTGCGTATAATCTAAGCACAGCTCGGAGCATGCGTACCGGTAGAATATATGAAGACTACAATGCGGAAATAAGCTTCCGTGCATTAGTTTCAACACTGGCGTGTTCTGTATGAACCGTAATTCATTATAGTTCATTGTAAAATAGCAACAGTAGTGTGATTATGGTCAAAACCCTATAAATAGCATTTGGAATAATAGGTCTTTCTCTCCGAATGAATGCAGCATGGTTTATATAGCGTTATCGGAATATACGGGGTGTACTGACTGACTGCGCTCCGCGTAACTCAACTCGTTATTATTTTGCGCACAGACCGCAGAAACACAGGAACGTTTAAATTATATTTAAAAGGCTTTGCCATAACGTTAAACGAAACAAGTGGAATTTCGAAGCTGTAAGCAGAATCATATGGACACGACACCCATCCCACTTCCTACTGTATAAGAAAGAATAAAAAACGCATTGCAACGAGAACAGAAGTTATTTGTTGAGTTTATGTGTATTACAAAACCCTTGCAATAAATGTGTCTTAAATGAATGAAAAGCATACATGCTCTGGATACAGAGCATATATCGTGTGGGTGATATGACTTGTATTCTGCTTACAGAATAGTTTTACAATGTCAAAGCCTTTTAATATAAATCAAAAAGTTCCCGTATTTCTGCAATCTATGCGCAAAATAATAACGAGTTGAGTTCTAACAAAGAACGTATTAGATGCTGGGTAGGCTGATAGAGTAAACTATGATATGAATATGAATAGGAATATGATATGATATAAGGTATACTGGTCCCGTCCGTCCGTGAGGATAGCGAGGAGTCGGATATCCATTAAATGCCATTTGAGAATATAGGCTATTAATGCAATGCGACGGCCTATAGCCTATACATATTATTTAATGTTTTCATAATCGTAAAGATACAACAGCTAGATTAATGATCAAGTTAGTTTACTGTACAGGGTTCACAGGGCTGTGCCATGCATGCTATTATTTATGCGCAAGTTACTGTTGCATAATGTAGGCTATGGCTGCTATTATATGTAATTCATATAGGCTACCTAATACCGACAACAAAATAGATTGTATCATATGCCTCTACAAATCATATTATAGCCAATCGAACACAACTAAAAGACAGTTTTTTTTTCCTGTGAGCTCCGCGCACAGACGTGATAATAATAATAATAACAACAATAATAATAATAATAATAATAATAATAGCTTCATTTTATATAGCGCCTTTCAAGAGACCCATGCAAGGTCGCTTTACATAGATAGGGGGGGGGGGAAATAACAAAGTAATAAACATAGTGGACAGACACACAACATATAAATATGATGATGGGATTCAAGTTCACGTTTTTATTGATCACATAGGCAGGCTATACATGGCACGGTCCATCGTGATATTGTAGATGGATCGAGCAATAGACTGTTACTGTACCACCCATGTAGCTGTCAAAGCTCCATCACAAATGCAGTTATGTGAATAGAAAGGGATTCCACTCAGTGATGGGCATTTGCCTGATAAAATGTATTCATTTAATGTCGTCGCTGCCGGGAGGAAAGGCATGCTGCATGTTTTCAATTCATTAAATAAAACGGATACTTTTTGCAAGGGTTTACTGACTGTCATACAAATAATCAACCAACTACATACTGTAACTTTTCAGTGCACGTTCTTATTTACATTGTGACAACAGCCTTGTGAGCGCCCGCACACAGACATGATGGAATTCAAGTGCAAGTTTGTATTGATCACATATAGGCAGGCTACACATTGCGTATAGGCTACATCATACAGTGATGGCAGTGAGATTCATTGTTCTTGTATATGCTCTCGTATTATTGTTTATATAGGCTACCCAATACCGACATCAAAATAGATTGTATGCATCTACAAATCATATGCAGCAGGTAGAAAATTGACGGAAAATCCGTCGCGATTTGGAATAAAATTTAGGAGAACTTTAATCCCTGGGTATTAATCGAACAAAACGGAAAAAGGCAGTCATATTCCAGCATGGTCTTTATTAGTTAATATGGTCTTTAAGTTAATAGATATCATATCCGACATCACCGTACGTGATGTCTGTCAGCCTGCGTATTCCTCCATAACACGCTTCCCTCGGCTTAGTCCACTTTTCCACATTTCATGGGGGTGTTCCATTACCGTATATGGTTAATTACGGGCGGTGCTATATGCAAATGTGCACAAGCTGCAGCGTAGGATCAAAGTGATATTTATCAAGACAGGTGTGCGTACAACCTGTGTACGCACGTGTGATAAATCCCATTTTTTTTGTGCGTACACACATTCTAATTTATGTGCTTAAGAACAAAGATAGAACACTTTCTAAGAATTGTTGATAAATGAGGGCCCTGGTGACAGAGACAAGATGTCAGCCTCCTTACGAGACAACTGGTGACAGAGACAAGATGTCAGCCTCCTTATGAGACACCTGGTGACAAGATGTCAGCCTCCTGAGAGAGAAGCCCTGTGTGGGACTGTAATGTCTGACTGGCCGGCTCACTGCCATTGCCTTCCTTGATCCTCCAATCCCAACCACTGCTTAAAACAAAATTATCAACAATCCATCAGGATAAGTGGAAGGTGGAGATTTTGAAAAAACCTAAACTTAGAAAATATATTGCAATTAAAAATGAGTATTTTACTGAACCTTATGTAATGTTAAACTTAAAGAGAAGACGGAGGTCTCTGTGTGCCCAGTTGAGGTCTGGCACCCTGCCATTGGCTGTGGAAGTGGGTAGATTCCAGGGTAAACCTGAGGAGGAGCGGCTGTGTGTTCTGTGTGATCTGGGAGTGGTGGAGGATGAATATCATTTTGTTTTTTATTGCCCTTTGTACACCACTTTGAGGAGGGCTTTATTTGAAAAAATTCAAATTGCAAACCCAGATTTGTTTTGGCAGTCTGAGAGCTGTATGTTGAGTTGTTTTTTTGTGGAGGACATCTTCGGTTTTGCAGGATTTTTGGAGAAGGCATGGCACCTGAGACAAAACACACTGTATCCTATATAATTGTATTTGAATTCACCTTGTTTTTCTGTTTTTCTGTTTATTTACATTGAGTACAGCTTGTGTTATATTACGTTTTATTGTATTTTCTTGTATTTTTCTTTTTTTATGGCCATCTTGGTCTATGTCATTTGTTAAGTAATTGGTAAAGTATATTATTATATACTTATTGTTATGTGTCTTGTAAGCCCATATGGGCTGGGCATACATCTGTATGTAAGACACGAAAATAAAAAATATCAAATCAAAAATCAAAAAAAAAAAAAAAAAAAGCTTCCCTCAGACAAAGTTCAAACAAAATGTAGGCAGTGTGTGTGTGTGTGTGTGTGTGTGTGTAGGTGTGTGTGTGTGTGTGTGTGTGTGTGTGTGTGTGTGTGTGTGTGTGTGTGTGTGTGTGTGTGTGTGTGTGTGTGTGCGTGCGTGTGTATCAGGGAAGCCAGTAGGGCTGAGCCCAAACGTTCGAACGTTCTAACCTTCGTTCATTACGTTAGCATTCGAATTCTAAATCAACATTAGAATTTTTTATTTTTAATAAAAAAATTAAATAAAAATTTTAATAAAAAGAAAAAAATGCATTCTGTTTAAACCAATGGGGTTTTTCTTCACAGTTGCAGATAAAGATTAGGCTACACTAATATTCTAGTATTAAAATAAACTGATGAGTTATATCCATTAACCTGTTCCACCCCACGGGGACGGTACCGACCCCTTTTGACATTATATTATCATATATTAATATTTTTATAAAGATGCAAAATAATTTGTGATTTTAAAATCAACCGTTTTCAAGTATTATTATCACTACTATGTCACAAATACATGTAGAATGTAAAACGTTCGGTTGGCAATAGTTTAGCAATAGGTTAAAAGTGTATTTATATCATTTTAAGTTTTTATTTTCCAATCGTTTTTTGACCCGGAAGCGGAAATGGAAATGTTGAACCATGGGAATTGGAATCTTTTTGCAGCCATTTTGAAGAGGACATCGCTAGCTATCGTTCAGTGTTGGAATTTCTCCGTTCTACACTTCCTGTGGTCCACTATGGTGCTTCAAAGTTCAGCGTTCTGAATGAATCATATCAATAATTGTTATGATTCGCGATAATAAGCTACAAAAGGTAACGTTTTTGACAAATATTGAAACGCAGTCAGTTTCTCCACACTATTGTAATCATGTAGGAAGAATCTGAAATTAGTTACAAAATGGTTATACTGTGGGGGAAATAAAATAGTACAGTCGTTTACAGTAAATATCAGTATCTGTTATTATGCAAGCCTGGTGATACTATATCCAAATTGAACAGTACTGTATATACAAAACCTTCAATTTGATCATCTTCCCTTTATTAATTTCCTTAGATCTTTTGTACACATGATCTCAAGAGGGTACTGAATGAGTTCAGTGGCAGTTTTTTAAGTTTGGTCATTATTATCATGGTTTTATTCACTGTCAAATATGAAAAGAAAAATCATAATTCATATTTTCCTTTGTTTCATCACAATTTAAGCAAGCCTAGTAATAGACACAATATTTCTAACACTGAGAATACATTCATTGAGGTCCATAGATGTTCCTAGATACCAAGAATATGCAAATAGCCCTTGTAGAAGTGGAGCAATATTCCATTTACCTAGGTATACATTTTATGCAGATTTTCACCTGGGGTGGAACAGGTTGATTTAATTGATTTAGTTGGCTGGGGCTTCTCCCTGGGCAGGGTCTGGGGCTGCTTATAAAATGGGGATATTTATAAAAAAAATTATAATAATTTATTGAAATTTTTTTAAATTCTTTTTATTAAAAATGAAGGTTCGAACGTTCGTTAGAAAAACCCTGACGAAGTTCGAATCCCAAAAACAGGCTTCGAGGACAGCCTTAGTGTGCGTGTGTGCATCAGGGAAGCCAGCTAGAAAACAACGATGGCTCGGAGGCAGCGACCTCAGCAGCGTTGCCATGGTAAAAGCTACATTATGTGTGGCATAAATGTTTACTGCTATCAGTTCCAGCAACATTTATTATGTCTTTTCCCGTCAGACTGTTACCTGCTGCCAGTTCTCTAAGGCTCAGCCAGGAGGGAACAAACAGGCGTCTGTCCAGTAGGATCTGATGGTAGTTTCTTTTTTTGTATCAACTTTTTCTCCCATCCCAATTTAGTCATTATGCCATTTCCCCCCCACTTGCCGGTCTAGGGAGGGTTGAAGACTATCACATGTCCCCTCTGAGACATGCGGAGTCAGCCAGCCGCTTCTTTTCACCTGACAGCGAGGACTCTCATTGGGGGAGCGTAATGTGTGGGAGGATCACACTACTTCCCTCAGTTCCCTCCCTCGCTGAGCAGGCGCCCCGACCAACCTGTAGGAGTCGCTGTTTACAACGACCAGGATACCCACCCCACCGGCTTCCCACCCGCTGACACTGCCAATTGTGTCAGTATGACGGCCGGCCAAGCCGGAGGCACCGCTGACAGCTGGTTTTCGATACCAGTGTCTCTGCGGTGGTAGGCAGACGCTTAGTCCGCTGCGCTACCCAGCCGCACTATCTGATGGTAGTTTCATAATGTAACGTGACTTTGAATTATATCATCTCACGACAGGCAATATTCAGTAAATGGTAAATAAATGGTAAATGGTGCATTTATATAGTGCTTTTATCCAACACGCTTTACAATTTTGTTCCTCACGTTCACCCATTCACTCATTCACTCACACATTCACAGACTGACGGCGGAGACGACCATGCAAGGTGCCAACCTGCTCATCAGGAGCAGTTAGGTGTTACGTCCCCAGGCCCGGCCCTTGCTGGGCCGGGCATGAGAATGACAGTGGACAGTTCCCCCCTGCTGAACTAAACAGCAAAGAGGCAATTGAAAAATCAAATTTCTCTCTATCTTAAGAACATTCACTTATACAAAAACAGACTGAACGGATATATATATAACAGACCTGCTGGGGCAGCGGACTGAGAGCAGGGGACACAAACAGGCTGGATAAGATGGTCAGGAAGGCCAGTAGCGTGGTTGGGGTGGAGCTGGACTCTAGCGAGGGTGGCGGAGAGGAGGAACCTTGCTAAGCAACCCCTCCCACCCAGTATACACAGACTTGGCTGACAGGAGGAGCATGTTATAGGACAGCGAAATTAACTTTTTGACTCACCGGCCAGTGGCGGGTAGATGGGAAGAATAAATAAATAAAATTTAATAAAATATATATATTATATAATCATACTTGTAGTTGTATTATCTGCGAGACATCGCCACCTCGCTGTCTGCAAACAGCTCCACTGTCTGTGTGTATACTCGAGTGGCCTCCAGCTCCAGCAATGATTCTCCGGCGCTACAGCTGGACCCTAAACTCTTACATTCAGCATGAAAGGATTCTCCTGCGCTGCACCTGGACCCTAGTCAGCAGCCCGCATGCTGATGCGATGTAACTGGACACTTGCTGCAGTTGTTGATGTCGGGAGCTATGAGTAGCTAGCCAGCTGGATAACGTTACACAATGCCTCATGTATTAAACTAAAACTAAGTGAATAGTTGACTGGGTCATTTTGTAACAGTAGCTAACATCAGCTCACGGAGGTCTCTCTGACTAGACTAACGTCAGTCACGGTGACTGTGTGTTTACATGCAGCATACAGAAACAGGTAGGGGAGGTTTAGGAGCAGCAATGCGCTGCGTGTCTGTGCTCAGACAGCGAGTGAGAACTCCGCTCAGAATTGGATCATGATTTTCGGTTTTCACATGACCATTTGATTGGTCGCCACACGGCGGGCAGACCTCATAGTGGGAGGCGCCAAACGTATAAACTGAGCGCAAATGGCGGGTGGCGCTCTCTAGTTTCGCCCCCTACCTAAATGCAGCACTGAATGGCACAGGAAGTCCTTCATTCCGACAGCCATCAGACTATACAATGCATCACTGTGCCTCACTGCATCACTGAGCACAGAGTGCCAGTGTGGTAGATTTTGGACATAGATCATCATCATAATAGGATTTCAAATCAAACTAATGTGTAGAAACAGTCGAAGTGGAACAATTGGCCCTCTACTATAGTTTCATAGAGTGTGTGTTACCAAGACCTTGTGTTCACTCCAGGAGGTCATTTGCATATAGTGGCAGCTAGTGGCAGCTGAGGTAATACTTACTTCCCCTTAGGGGGTGTAAGAACAAAGGACAGGAAGCTCTAGAGAAACATGTGTCTCCTTTTAGGAGACACCGATGTGGCCAATTGGTCTGATAAAAACTAAGTACATCTTTGTTGTGACTTTTTGATAGTAATATATAATTTGAACAGCTTGAAATATATCATTTATTATTGTAGCAAAAGGTGAAATGAAATTGGCATAAATATGTTTTATAATAGCCTAAATGGAGATTCAAGTTAAATTGTTTATCATATTGTTTAGAATTAGATTGCATTATAGGACTGTATTCTGTGGTGCACCATCTTTGCCCCCAGTGGGAAGTCAGCTGCGCGCAGGCCTATAGCCACACGCTTCAACGCTAATTAGCAACGCGTGCCACCTGTAAAAGGGTGTGTTTGATCCTTCGGGAGGAGTTAGTTGACAGAATGTTTGTTAGAATAAGCTATGCCTCGCTGCTGCTCTGCTCTAGAAAAACCTGTAAAGGGAGAAACTAATTAAATGGATGGAATTGAGAACTACATTTCTGCCTCTTGGTCGTCAATGAAACATGAAGAACAAAAACTGTGAAATATGAATAATCATACGTGTTTAAATAAGAAGAGGATTTGGAACAGTTTATTGTGCAAACAAAGTGGTGCCGAAACCAGGGAAAATTTAAGTATATTCTACACGGACGGACTAATTGGATAAAGAAGAAAAATTACTGAACTAACAAGATTGAAGGCTATCCGAGGAGCAATAAGGACGTCTGTAACCAAGTTGCTGAACAAGATAGACAAGCAGATAGGAGCAGAGGCCCCATGTCTGCCCGACTTGGAGGAAAGTAAAGAAATATTAGTAGTCAAGGAGACTACTCTAAATGAACATGATCGGGACATTGCAGCAGCGACGGAGGAGAGGGACCTGGTCGAAGAAGTGACCACGGCTCTGGACTATATGGACCGAATAATCAAAAGGAAAACTCGGATCAACAGGTTGGTGCGCGACTCTCTCATAAAGACAGAAGAGGAGCGACAGAGAAGAGTGAGCGATGGGAGCTCACACTCATCAAGTAGATCGGATCATATAAGACTTCCGAAATTGATAATTGGAAAATTCAGTGGTGATATAAGCCGATGGCAAGACTTTTGGAATCAATTTAAAGTGTCGATTCACAATAACACCACCCTGAGTTCAGCTGACAAGTTCAGCTATTTGAAGTCATTATTGACAGACACGGCCGCAAACGTAGTCGCAGGATTATCCTTATCCGACGAGAACTACGACAATGCAATTGCAATGTTGATGGAAAGATTTGGCCGTAAAGATTTGATCATAAACGCACACATGAACAAGCTCCTTAATCTAACCCCTGTAAAGAGTGCCACGAACATTAACGCACTAAGGAGATTGTATGATGACTGTGAAATACAAGTGAGGAGTTTAGACGCACAGGGCGTTGTATCGGACTCATATGGAAGTCTACTGTGCCCGATTCTCATGAAAATGATTCCCGAAGAAATAACCCTGGAGTTTACGCGTGTTCAGGCTACAGGGTCTGTATTGAAAGTCAAAGACCTAATGACATTCCTGCAAAGGGAACTCGAGAGTCGGGAAAGGACAATGAACTTGACACAGAGAAAGGAGACTCCACCTCCACCCGCAGACAGTGTCTGGGAAAGGAGGAGTCGGCGGCCCCAGCGCGCGGGCGCCGCATCGACATCTACATTTTACGCAGCTGATAATGAAGATGGAAAAGCATGTGTATTCTGTAACAAAAGCAATCACAGATCAAAGGACTGTTCAGAATTCACTGCTGAGATCAGAAAAGAAAAATTAAAGGTACAGGGCAGATGCTACAGATGTCTAGGTGCCAGGCACACTTCTAGTAAATGCAAAGTGCAGGGAATGTACTGTGAGGAGTGTAATAGTGTATGGCATCATAGAACAGTGTGTACCAGACAGAAGGGCACACAGAGTAATGTTAGGGAAAACCCCACAGATACTGTAGTGTCAATTGTCCCAACATCAGAAAGGGGCACAGTTCTGCTGCAGACAGCGACTGTATGGATAGAAACACCCACACGCAGCCAGATAGTGCGGTGTGTTATGGATGGGGGTAGCCAACGCAGTTTTATAAGAGAAGATATCTCAAAGGCTCTAAATCTACCAGTAGTAGGAGAGGAGGTATTGAACCTGCACACATTTGGCTCGCTAGTACCCAAACGAATAACCTGTAGGAAGGTTAGAGTGTATCTGAGAAATATTCGAACCAACCAAGCAGTGGAACTAGAACTGCTGGAGACGCCACTGGTGAGCACGTCATCAAACCTGACAACAGCCAGTGAGAAACTGAGAGGACCGCTGCACAAAAGAGGAATGCAACTTGCTGATACCCCAGTGAGGGGAATGGAATCAGAAAAGCTTGGAATCTTGATCGGAGGTGATCACTATTGGAAAATCGTCACTGGACGAATGGAGAGACTGGATGACGCACTAGTTGCGCTCGAAAGCAAGTTTGGATGGTTAGTGCAAGGAACTGTCACAACAGCGATGATGTGTGTCACAGAGACTCCAGACGTGGACGTGATGCTCGTGAGCATGGGAGAGGAGCAAGCGCTTTCAAACCAGTTGCGCAGCTTCTGGGAAACTGAATCCCTCGGAATTGACATGTCAAATACACGAGTCAATCAAATACACGAACGGGAGATATGAGGTTCGGTTGCCATGGAGAGAGGAACAGGTTATCATCGCTGATAACTACGCCACAGCTGAGAGTAGATTTGCTCACCTGGTAAGAAGATTCCATAGCAACCCCGTACTGTACCATAAATATAATGACGTCATCCAAGAGTACCTAGCCGATGGAATAGTAGAAATAGTAGAACAGGTGCAGCCCAAACAATTGGAGAACCCTATCTACTATTTACCCCATCATGCTGTAATTAGAGATCAAAGAGAAACTACTAAATTAAGAGTAGTATTTGATGCGTCTTCACATGGAAGAGATTGTCGGTCTCTTAACGAGTGTCTCCAAACCGGCCCCAATTTAAATCCAGACCTATTAGGCATTCTAGTCAGATTTAGACAGTATAAAGTGGCCCTCATGTCAGACATTACGAAGGCCTTCCTTCAGATTTCTCTAAACGAACAAGACAGAGATGCACTGAGATTTCTCTGGACCACCGGAGACACATTGTCAATGGACCAGATCAGCATTCTGAGAATGACACGAGTTCCATTCGGAGTGTCCTCCAGTCCATTTCTATTAGCAGCCACAATTCGTCATCATCTAAAGAAATACGAGAATAAATATCCAGAGGTCGCAAAAACCCTAGATGAGTGTCTCTACGTAGATGACTATATCTGCGGTGCTCACACAGTAGAGGAGGCTTTAAAAATCACTCAAACAGCCAAGGAGATCATGTCTGAAGCTGGAATGGATTTGTGCAAGTGGAAAACGAATTCAAATGAGCTGCAAAGAGAATGGACACAACAAGTGAAAAATGAACAGGTGGAAGTCAAAAGCCAAACGCCAATGAAAGTGTTAGGGCTGACATGGAGAACAGAAACAGACGACTTTGTGTTTGAAATGAAGGATTTTATTGAACATTTAAAAGACAAAAAAAACACGAAGAGAGGAGTTCTCCAATCCGCAGCACGAATCTTTGACCCAATAGGTTTTTTATCCCCATTTAGCATTAGGGTAAAATGCCTGTTCCAAAAAATGTGGGAACGGGGTCTCGACTGGGACGCACAGCTCCCAGATGACCTCTCCGAAAAATGGAACCAGTGGTGCGCTGAAATTCCTGATTTAGGCTCTATAGCCATAAGCAGAAGTTACACTTCAGAACTACAGAATAGTGACGACACGCTTTTAGATAAAGAGATCCACATATTCTGTGATGCGAGTGAAAAAGCTTATTGTGCAGTAGCCTATTTGCGCACGACAAATATAGATGAAAAATGCGCCACTAGTCTAATAACGGCCAAAACTAAAGTTGCTCCATTAAAGAAAATCACCCTACCTCGACTGGAACTGATGGGAGCTTTGATAGGGTCTAGACTAGGAAAGTTTGTATGTGAACAATAAAAAATGCCTGAAATCAAGACACACTATTGGACAGACTCAATGATCGCTCTCCATTGGATCAAAGGCACGGCTAAACAATGGAAGCCGTTCGTTCAGAACCGAGTGATCGAAATTCAGAACCTGACCCTCCCAGAGAACTGGGGGCACTGCCATGGAGCAGAGAACCCGGCCGATCGCGGCACACGGGGCTCCAGCGTAAAGACGCTAAAAGATGACTCTCTGTGGTGGCACGGGCCACAGTGGTTAAGAGAGCCAACCGGAAAAAGTACGTCAAAAGATGATATTGATGAAGGAGTGAATTTGGAGGAGTGTGTGGTGCAAAGCCAGATAGTGAAAGAGGAGAAAACAAGTATGTGTTTGGGCCCGCTATTTGACCTGGGAAAACACAGCAAACTCAACCGAGTCCTGCGCGTCACAGCGTGGATGCTGCGTTTTACAAGCAATACACAGAAGAAAGAAAAAAAGAAATCTGGTCCGCTGTGCGCAGAGGAAATCAGAGAGGCGGAGAAATACTGGACAAAACTCTCCCAAACAGAAAGCTTCCCAAAAGAACAATCAGATTTGTTAAATGGAAGAGAAGTGCATAGAGGCTCAAAATTAATGAGCCTAAAACCGTTCATGGATAATGAAGGGCTTCTGCGCGTCGGAGGACGGCTTCAGGAAACCAACTGGGATTACGCACAGAAACACCCTCTCATACTGTCCGGGACTAACCCCTTCTCCTTGCTGGCCATTAAGAGAGCGCACAATGATGTATTCCACTCTGGTTTACAAGACACCTTGACACAGGTGAGAGAACAGTTTTGGATATTAAGAGGACGCCAGTTGGTGAAGAAAATGGTAAAACAGTGTCTCGTCTGTCGAAAAAGTAAATTAAAAGCAGGCCAACAATGTACTGCGCCCTTGCCCAAAGATAGGGTGACAGAGGCCCAGCCGTTCGAAGTAACGGGTGTAGATTTCGCAGGGCCATTATATGTAAAGCCCCAGAATAAAAAGGCATATGTAGCTTTATTTACTTGTGCAGTGACAAGAGCTGTGCATTTAGAAATAGTATCAGACCTCAGCACAGATTCATTTCTTTTGGCCTTTAGACGATTTGTGGCCCGACGAGGAATCTGTACCACGATATATTCAGACAACGCAAAAACATTCAAGCGTGCAGACAAAGATCTGAGAGCTATGTATAATTTGATAAAAGATACGAAGATACAGGAGTTCTTTGCAGGGAAAATGATCACCTGGAAATACATAGTAGAACGGGCAGCTTGGTGGGGCGGGATGTGGGAACGCATGGTGAGGTCAGTAAAGGTGTGCTTAAGAAAGGTGTTAGGAAAAGCGTTTTTGACATTTGAAGAGCTTCAAACGTTGCTTACTGAAGTGGAGGCTGTTGTCAATTCAAGACCCCTCACCTTCACACACGCAGAGTGCGGAGAGCCTGCTCCGCTAACCCCAGCCCACTTCTTGGTGGGACAGAGACTCACGACCCTACCTCCACTGCCCACTCCCCCCAATTACCACGCTAATGCTGACGCAGCTAAGCTCAACAAACGGTTACAATACCGTCAGAGACTGATCAACGGATACTGGATTCGATGGAAGAAGGATTATTTAATGGAGCTGAGATCAGCACACACAGCATCGAACAAGCCCAGCACATTCAAGGTGGGCGACCTGGCTTTACTGCACGAAGACAAACAGCCAAAGCATATGTGGAAAATGGGTCGCATTGAACAGGTGTTCGTAGGACGGGACGGAAAGGTTCGTTCATGTTCGTTAAGACTCCCCAAGAATCTGGTCCTGAAGAGACCGGTACAGCTGCTGTACCCCTTGGAACTAGAAGAATGATGACACCATGGGAGCTCATCGGGGGGGAGTTTGTTGTGACTTTTTGATAGTAATATATAATTTGAACAGCTTGAAATATATCATTTATTATTGTAGCAAAAGGTGAAATGAAATTGGCATAAATATGTTTTATAATAGCCTAAATGGAGATTCAAGTTAAATTGTTTATCATATTGTTTAGAATTAGATTGCATTATAGGACTGTATTCTGTGGTGCACCATCTTTGCCCCCAGTGGGAAGTCAGCTGCGCGCAGGCCTATAGCCACACGCTTCAACGCTAATTAGCAACGCGTGCCACCTGTAAAAGGGTGTGTTTGATCCTTCGGGAGGAGTTAGTTGACAGAATGTTTGTTAGAATAAGCTATGCCTCGCTGCTGCTCTGCTCTAGAAAAACCTGTAAAGGGAGAAACTAATTAAATGGATGGAATTGAGAACTACATTTCTGCCTCTTGGTCGTCAATGAAACATGAAGAACAAAAACTGTGAAATATGAATAATCATACGTGTTTAAATAAGAAGAGGATTTGGAACAGTTTATTGTGCAAACAATCTTCAAAGGTCTGATAACCCATTTAGATTAGTTTTTGATATGAAAGAATATATTATAAATGAATGCTAAAAGTATAAACTGTATAAAAGAAATTGATGTAAGTTAAAATATGATTAGGCCTGTTTACATTGGGGTAAGAATTCTGAAGTCATACTAAACTATGTAATTAGTTTTCACTTAAAGTGAAAATAGGTTATAATGATAAGAAATGTGTTTAAATATGATATCTCTGGGTTCATGGAACTAATGGTAATTCAAATATAGATATTAGGAAATGAATAAATGCAATGTATTAAGATTGGTAGATGATGGTTGCACCTTGAATTAAACAAATGAAAGTATAATTATATGGTTGACTGTGTAAGGACCGCCCCTGTTTGCATTCAAACATAGAGAGGCTGTGATTGGACAAACCACAGCTTATGATGTCATCACAAAGGGACGCTAGGCCTTGGTTAAAATGATCTGGGTGTGGGAACGAGAGGGACTCTGAAAACCCAACTCACCAGGACAACACCTACCACCCATCCACACCAAGGCGGGCAGGTCAGCAGGAGACAACAAAGAACAAAGGAACTTTTGGAGGGAAAACAGAACTATACTTTGTTCACTAGCCAAGGGAACAAAGCCATCAACGACTTATCAACTATCATTCTTTAAATCTGATTTCTTAGATAGGACGAGAGCGGCATAGTGCTCCGGTACCTTGAATCTTTTATAGCATTCTTTATTGTAATTTGTATACAACTCTTAACTTTGATTAAACAGCTGTTGTTATAACCTTTTCCTCCTGATTTCCTCCTGCCTGCACCGCTGAGAAGTTAATAAGTAGTTCCCAGAGCCTTAGAGTTATTGAAACAACGCAGAGTACATCGGCGCCCGGTTCTGGTACAGAGCAGAACCGTTATTAGCTTGGGAATCTACTTCATTTTGGTGCCGTTTGACCCGTGAACAAGTGGCGGCCCAGGACAAGGATTTTTTTTCCCTTCACTCATCAACCTCATCAGCGGACGACGGAGGACACAACTGCGGGAGCTTCGTTCCTGTGAGAGAGGTGAGTGTTGAAGAAGAATGGGCTGCTCAGTTCGAACAACAAGGGGTTGGGAAAAGAAATTGCCTCATGTAGAATTATGTGAAGTAAAGAGGAGGCCTCATGTAATATGAAGAAGTATTGGGTGCACAAACTATCTGGTTATGGGAAATGGTCAAAGCGTCGTATGGCGACAGGTGAAAGGTTTTTCTGGCCAGGAAGCTCGGTAATCTGGTGGCGTGCGACAGGGGCGCTTCCTGAGCAATATGAGATCCCTAAAACGTATTCTCAGGAAAAGGAGCGCTGTGATGATTGGGAATTTGCTTGTTCTGAATGGGGAGAGAGCCGTGTGTACTGTATAGATGGGCTCTGTTGCTATTTAAAACATGTAAATCGGCTTGGTATAAGATGATTTAGGACCTGCGTAATCGGGGAACGTGGTTTGTGCGGTTACAGGATTATCACGTAATAATTGATATAAGCGGGGCCGGGGTGTTCAAGAGGCTCAATAATGGTGGTTTTCTGACTGAGCGTGATAGACAGGACGTGTCTGCGGGAAACTATCGGCCGAATTAAATGAAGATGTATGTTCGACGTTAGGGCGTAATATCGAACGGATCCGGAGATCCTTTTTGATCTTGAACATAACCGGCATGTTGATTAATTGCGTGCGCTGTGATACAAGGAGCGGACGATGTGCTTAAAAACAATTCGGTTAAGATGACTGATAAGTACTTAGTGGGAATTCGATTACAAAGCTATGGTAAGCTTAAACATTCAGTATAAAAGTGTGTGCGATTACGTTTGATCTCGGGTTTAATAGTCGCGCGGTAGTTATTGAATAGAGTGGAACGGGATGTGAGAGCTGCCGTGCGATGTTCGAGGGACAATAGTATGTGAGTGAATGGAGGTTTGTATTTTTATTTGTAGTTAGGAAGCGTGTATGATTGAATGGTTGGAGAATGGCTATGGTTAGGTATGATTGGTGGTACGTATGAGATTATTTGTTGTATTATTATGTAATTTAAGTCACCGGTTAGCCGTGGGGAGATGTAATGATAACGCCGGTTTTTCGGGGTCGGTGGAACGCAGCGGCGGTTGGCTACTGTATTAGCCGGGAGGCGACCGGAGGATGCGGCGGACAAATAGGCGTAGGTTCAGATGTATAAGGTCGATCGATAGTGTCTTGGGATTACGGGGATGTGTATTCGACGCGGATGAAATAGTTGTTTAATGTTTTAGGTGAACGGGATGGTATGTTGCGGGGACCCGGAAGCCGTTCTGAGCTCACACTACGCGCATTGGGTTATAATGTGTGTGGGTATTTGGGTGACGGTGGTTACGGTGGTTGAGTGGTGTCGGAGGTGCTGTGTGTGTGTGGCGGTGGTTGTGAGTGGAATGAACTTTGGATATCCTTGAGTAGGAGGCCCGGGGTTTCGCGTTCCAGGTTGCAAACTGGGGATGACGCCGTGGGCCACAGGTCGGGTTGACCAGTGGGATGTCATTGGTCGGCAGGGATTTCAATGTGGGGATGGTGTCGGCGCCTGTGTTTTATGAACGGGTTGTGTGACACTGTTCTGAATGCACGGGGACTTCAGTGACATAAGGCACTGAAAATTGATTTCTATTCTCGTGAGAAGCGCGTTTTAACACCTAGATGGTTAGGTGTTACGGGGGAAGTATAGTGAAGCGGTGAGAAATTGTGTGGTGAAATATGTATGTTACTGATATGTATAATGTAATATGAGCGGAATACATTGTTAGGCTTTCACGGACAGAAATAAATATAGTTACACATAGAAGCGAAGATAAAGCGTAATTATACACATAGTCATTTGCAAAGAACAATTAGAGTAAAAGTGAGATTATTCACCTAAATTACCATGTCCAATACAGATGTTTAGAAATGATAGGCTGTAAATAACAAATTTCTGATTGACCAACAGAAGGAGAAGGCTGATGCAAAATAAGTTCCCTGGAGTTGTGTGGAGGAGGATCATGACAACGGGATTGAGAGTTCTAGTTTTCCAATGGAGACAACTGAAAAAAGATTAAGGCTGTGTCATTGATAAATCAAAACGAAAATTGCACAAATGCTCTCAAGTGATTTTAGTATAGGAGATGCCCGACATTCCATCCTTAAAGATAAATTATGGATTGTGAACGGGAAATGTCACTGATAATTAATTGTATGTTTTTTCTTCTCTCTTCACAGCTGCTCCAGGACGGACGGCCAGCGCTGACAATTTCGAACCCCAACAGGGAAATCAAAGAGACTGTTGAAAGTCGGGGGGTATAGTATCACACAGCGAGTTATCAATTCCTGTTTGCACCAATATACCAGTGTGAGTGAAGTTAACTCAAGTTTGGTAAAAATAGTTTGAATACAGAGAAGCTTGCTTTCCAAACGGTGATATTACGAGTGTTTGAAGAAGTGAGAATGGAAAATACACAGATAGGAGCAACTGGAGGGTTAGATGCACTAACCATAGAAAGGGTTTCAACGACTGGAGATGTCACAATAAAAGTGACGAAAAAATGGCCAAAGATATTCAGGCCATTACAGAACCTTGTATTTAAATGTAAAAAAGGAGGCCGGTATAGAATGCGTACCCAAATCAAAAAGCAGAAAAAGAGATTACGAAAGGTGATGAAAAGAAATAATGCCGGTAGTGGGGTAATGCCGATAACCTCTGCAGACATTACATTGACCGAATTGAACAGTGACGTTAACCTGATTGACTGGAATGTGATCGACTCCCCTCTAGTGTCCAGTGTGACGGAGGGACTGGAAATAATGTCTTTAGCTCCGCCACAGGGAGTCGTTGCAGCAAGCGACCCAGAGACAACTGTATTACCCGAGCCGATTCACGCTGAAGTGTCCGTTGCGGGAGACTGCCAGTTAACCAAGGGACAACGAAAGCGGCTGAGGAGAGCGATACATGAACAGTTTCTACAGCCCACCTGTGTCTCGTGCCCAGGTTTTCTCCACCCCCACCATCAGTACCAAACTGAGAGATGTGGCCCGATGACTAGGAGCCAGTCAACAAGGGCCAGGGTGGAGGAAGAGGGGAAGACGTGCCTCCCTCTAGGACAACAGCTAACCGAGGCTAGACAGGTAGTGGAATACCTCCAAGGCCTAATCCAGTCCACACAGCCCGGAGGGGAGACAGGTTCCAATGGAGAACCAGATGGCCAGGGACGGGCCCAGTTGGGGCCACAAGGGGGTCCTGCGCCAAAACAACAACAAACCCCAAGAGGGAGACAGTGGCAACCACGAGGAAGAGGTGGAGGCAGAGGCAGGAATCCGAATGGATATGTGGTGCGGCGGATGGAGTGTTGGGCGTGCGGGACTCTCGGACACCTTTCTCTGTAATGTGAGTGGGACTATCTATCCACAACAGGAGGCCCTCGATGGGGGAACAGAGGAGGTGGGCGTGGGCAAAACCAAGGTCAGTATCAAGTACAGTGTCCACGGCCCGTAAGCTCCCCCTGTCCAGGACCCCCTCAGCACCAAAGCCAAGACGAGAGGCGGGGCCCTGCGATGGGAAGTCAAGCCGCCAGCACTGAGATGGGGGAAGAGGCGGCGTCCTATAGACAACAGGGAGCGTTTGTACAAGAACTGGTAGCGGGCCCCTCTCAACAACAGGCTCAAGGAACTGTGACTGAACCAGAAAGGTACGTGGCTTTCTCCTCAGAACAGGCTCAAGGGAACCATGGCGATGGTGGTATACAGCAGGGACATGCTCTGGGCCCGATGCCCCCAGGGCCATCCGATCACAGGAGGGCGACCCGCCGGGTCCCACAATCCAAGGGGGGATACAGCCAGTTTTGTTGGATCTGTGGAGTGAAAGGTCATTTTCAAAGGTCATGTCTGCAGAGGCCACTGGCAGAATACAAATATATGCAACTGATTATGGTAAAGGTGGAATAAATTGAATAATAAAATATGCTCCTGATCAGATTAGAATAAAAATAGAATAAAAAATAAGTAGAGGGGTTAGGTGATTAGATTATGAATGGAAGTTACTAAAAATGGATGTATGATTAACTGACAAATGCATGAACTAATCAAACTAACAAGAAAATCAAAGTATGTTAAACAGTTAATATTAGTTATCCATGCTTGGTCAACATTCAGATTGGTCAAAGGGTGGACTGCATGATTAAGAAATTAAAAAGACCCATAGTTGTTTCTAGTTTTTTATGGTATTGATAGATGAATATTAACAGTTATGAGCAATAGATATAGGTGTTTATTTATTTTTCTGTAGAACTTCTCTTTTCTAGTGTGTTACGAGCAATTCCTGACTTAGGCCGGGAGCGTTCATTTTGTTTATTCATTTGATTTCCCTTTTTTGTTTCTTAGTTAATACGGGGGTGCATAAGCCTCTAGGTTAAAAATGAGTTGAAAAGAAAAAAGAAAAAGCTCACAAGTTTAGTTTATTTTTTCATTTATTGGTTTGGCATGGTTTTTCTTTGTATGTTTTGTTTTCTGTTTCCTTTCTTTCTATATATTTTTTCTTAGGGTACCTGGCAAGCTGGGAGTGATCTCGACACATCAGGACGGGGTAGTATATGTCTATAAAATGGACTGGGAACAAAGTGAATGGACATGAGCTGGTTCATGGATTTTTGTTCTCCGCCCATTGGATACCCGGTTTTAGGGGCTGGGGGTGTGTCGTGATTGGTGAAAGTGTTGGGAAGCATGATTCTCTGTACATTAATAAAGCTCAATAGGTTTGGTCGCTATTGGCCAAATTAGTCTTTGTGTAGGGTGTGAACATGTGCAATTGATGATTGGCTTGTGGGGGACTCCGTGGGCTTGATGAAGGCTGGCGGAGAGTGTGGAAGATGTGTGTTTAAGGCGGACTGTGATTTGTTGCCATACACACAGGACTACTGGGAGAGTGGATGTGTCAGTGCTGACTGTCCGGGCCGGGGTGCAGCTGTCCAAGGACGAAGGTAACGATGTTTGAATGTAAATTCCGCATCGAAGGGTGGTGGGGTATACTGTTTTGACAGCATAATATAAAGAGAGCCATGTGAATTTTTCTGAATTTTGAATATTAAACGACCAAGAAGTCATAAGATATATAGAAATATGATTTGGAATAGAAAGTTGTCAAAACTCAGACCAGTAAAGAGAGTCTGAGGGAGGAAAAGTATGGATTCTCAATCAATTGTTGTGGTAGAAGTGACCTGCACTGTCCCGAAGCGAAATCTATATTCACTACAGGATACAAATGGGAGATTGGGGAACCAGACACTGGCTAGTGTCTACCCAAAGGTCCATGAGGGAATCCCAACGCTGCAGGGCACCTAGAGAAGAACCAGGAGAAGCCTACCTCTCAGGCCGGGAGAGTTCCGGCCAACGCAGTGACCGGGTCTTGAGGCTTCAGAGGGAAACAACAGGCAACCAACGAGGAGACAGGCGGCTAGGCCTCAGCAACAACTCCGGCTGTCAACAGACGGGCTGCAAGGCCTTAACCATTGACCAGGGGGTCTACAAGCGAAAGGGGGGAGCTGCTATCGCCCCTATCAACGGAGGGGGAGAGAAGCAAACCTCTTCCACTAATTCAAGGGTCAACGGGGGTTGAGCAGCCAGCGACGACCTCCCCACAGCTGTGACAGCAATAGAAAAATACAGCAGGGGCTCCTACCCCTAATAGAGGTCAACACGAGACAGGATTCTCGACGGAAGACGGGGTGTGATAGAAAGGCAATTTGCTTTCTAATTCCACCTCCCAGAGTGGGTGGTCGCATTCAGCAGTCGTGAACTGCACCAGCTCTGAGCGATAAGGAGGAGGCCAGGTCGATTTAGAAAACATTGACCCCCCTCCTCACTGTTCTAAGTCAGACTTTGACAAATCACAGTTGAAACCAATGGAAATTGATCTTGGTACGAAAACAGATTGTTAAAGACTGTACACGGGACACAAAAACTGAAACTACTAATAAAGGTGTTTGAATTTATAATTATACACAAGAAAGAGATATAGAAAACGAATGTTAGGCTGAATTTTAGAAACTGAGTGTGGCAAACCATATGTATTTTATCCCAGTATGATTTAAAAATGTCTTAAATTCTTATCCAAATAGTAGTGTGTAGAAGTTAGGATCTATGTTTGACATATTAAGGATAGATAAACTATCCGAGTGTGGAAATGTGGTAGATTTTGGACATAGATCATCATCATAATAGGATTTCAAATCAAACTAATGTGTAGAAACAGTCGAAGTGGAACAATTGGCCCTCTACTATAGTTTCATAGAGTGTGTGTTACCAAGACCTTGTGTTCACTCCAGGAGGTCATTTGCATATAGTGGCAGCTAGTGGCAGCTGAGGTAATACTTACTTCCCCTTAGGGGGTGTAAGAACAAAGGACAGGAAGCTCTAGAGAAACATGTGTCTCCTTTTAGGAGACACCGATGTGGCCAATTGGTCTGATAAAAACTAAGTACATCTTCAAAGGTCTGATAACCCATTTAGATTAGTTTTTGATATGAAAGAATATATTATAAATGAATGCTAAAAGTATAAACTGTATAAAAGAAATTGATGTAAGTTAAAATATGATTAGGCCTGTTTACATTGGGGTAAGAATTCTGAAGTCATACTAAACTATGTAATTAGTTTTCACTTAAAGTGAAAATAGGTTATAATGATAAGAAATGTGTTTAAATATGATATCTCTGGGTTCATGGAACTAATTGTAATTCAAATATAGATATTAGGAAATGAATAAATGCAATGTATTAAGATTGGTAGATGATGGTTGCACCTTGAATTAAACAAATGAAAGTATAATTATATGGTTGACTGTGTAAGGACCGCCCCTGTTTGCATTCAAACATAGAGAGGCTGTGATTGGACAAACCACAGCTTATGATGTCATCACAAAGGGACGCTAGGCCTTGGTTAAAATGATCTGGGTGTGGGAACGAGAGGGACTCTGAAAAACCCAACACACCAGGAACACACCTACCATCTCTACACACCAAGGCGGGCAGGTCAGCAGGAGACAACAAAGAACAAAGGACGCTTTTGGAGGGAAAACAGAACTATACTTTGTTCACTAGCCAAGGGAACAAAGCCATCAACGACTTATCAACTATCATTCTTTAAATCTGATTTCTTAGATAGGACGAGAGCGGCATAGTGCTCCGGTACCTTGAATCTTTTATAGCATTCTTTATTGTAATTTGTATACAACTCTTAACTTTGATTAAACAGCTGTTGTTATAACCTTTTCCTCCTGATTTCCTCCTGCCTGCACCGCTGAGAAGTTAATAAGTAGTTCCCAGAGCCTTAGAGATATTGAAACAACGCAGAGTACATCGGCGCCCGGTTCTGGTACAGAGCAGAACCGTTATTAGCTTGGGAATCTACTTCACCAGTTACCATCTTCCTGGACTCTTACTTTTTAAACAGCACTGTGCAATATTACACCTACTGTAGACTTCAGTATATATTCTTTTATTTACTGTATCTTTTATTCTATTTTTATTCTATTTCATTTCATTCTATTCTTAGGCCATTTGTTTTGTTATTCTTATTCGTGACTTGTTCTGTCTAAATGTTTAATGTTGAGTGATTTGCAGTGTAAAATTTCCCTCAGGATAATACATTTCTATTCTATTCTATTCTATATCTTTGAAAAGTCTCCATTTATTCAACACTTCTGAATTCACTGAAAACTGAACTGAACTGACAAAAATAAGGTGCATAAAAAGCAAACAAAATTCCTCCACAGGCTACTCACCATCATTAGTAGAGCGGCAAGCGGCGTTTGGGGACAGAGTGAAATCTTCTTAAAACACTGCCCCTCCACTCATTCCTGAACTTTTTTGTTAAGTCCTTCTCAAATGCCAACTGAATTAAATTGGCCTTGCGTCGATGAAGCATACTAAGGCGATGTTCTGTAAAGACATTCTTGAGGGTAGAAAACTAATTCTCACAGAGTGCCGTGCTAGCTTCAGTAGTGTTGTTGTTGTCATCAGTGCCCACTAGGGCTGTCCCCGACTAAGGATTTGGATAGTTGACTTTGATTGACAAAAAAAAAAAAAAAAAAAAAAATGGTTACCAGGGTGGGCACAGCTGCCTCTGTGGGCGGGCCCGGCCCCCTAAGGTTCCCTACCTCCCTCTGGTGACCTAAGCCCGATGGTGCAGTCGGCCATCTTGTGTTGGTTTAGAGTTATTGAATTAGTTTCTAATTGTTTGTTATCCTGGGCTCTTCCCTCCCTTGTTTGATTTCGTCCTCCTGTCTGATTGTTGTATGTGATTATGCCTTTTGTGTCCAAGTTGAGTTTTCCTAGTGTGTTCTTATTTTTGGCGTTCTGTATTATTGTCTGGGCTCACCAGCTGTTAGTAATTCAATCACTGGTGGTATTTAAGTGTGGTCTGCCCTCACTTCATTGTGGAGTCATTGTCTCCTGTACCCCCCTTTGAACCCTCACTTACTTCGTGCCTCCCCTTGCCTTGTTTCATGTTCGTCTGTGCTGTAAGTAGTTTATATATCCCGTTTTCATTCCTCTTTGTTTTCCCGTCCCTTCAGTGTTGTTTTGTATGATTTTGTCGTCCTAGTAAACTATTTAGATTTCCACGTATCCTACCGTCTCTGCCTTCTCTCTTCCCTCTGCAATTGCGTTCTCACCCTCACAGCACCTCTAATCCTAACAGTTAGGTGTCTTGCTAAAGACCACTTCGACATGCTGCTGGGAGGAGAGAGAATCGAACCGGGAATCAAACCGGTAACCTTCCGACTACCAGACGACTGCTCTACCTCCTGAGACACTGTCTAACCCTAACTTTCTGATTTCCAGACGACCTCCTCTACCTCCTGAGCCACTGTCTAACCCTAACCTTCTAATTACCAGACGACCTGCTCTACCTCCTGAGACACTGTCTAACCCTAACCTTCTGATTACCAGACGACCTGCTTTACCTCCTGAGACACTGTCTGACCCTAACCTTCTGATTACCAGACGACCTGCTCTACCTCCTGAGACACTGTCTAACCCTAACCTTCTGATTACCAGACGACCTCCTCTACCTCCTGAGACACTGTCTAACCCTAACCCTTCAGATTACCAGACGAAGGCTCTACTTTTCACTATGAATTGACATTGATTGTGATATTACAGAGGATTTTGATTGCAGTATTTTATTGACCTGCGTCTGGAGGGAAGGTTCTGTGATGTGGTTATTAAAGTCAACAGCACTGAGTTTAACGCCCACAAGAACATCCTGTGTGGCAGCAGCGCCTATTTCAGGTAAGTTTAACCTGTTCCACCTGTGGAATATTTTCGCCTAAAATATATACCTAGGTAAATGGAATATTGCGCCACTTCTACAAGGTCCATTTGCATATTCGTGGTATCTAGGGACATCTATGGACCTCAGGGAATGTATTCACAGTGTCAGAAATATTGTGTCTATTACTAGGCTTGCTTAAATTGTGATGAAACAAAGGAAAATATGAATTATGATTTTTCTTTGCATCTTTGACAGTGAATAACACCATGATAATAATGACCAAACTTAAAAAACTGCCACTGATCTCGTTCAGTACCCACTTGAGATAAAATAATCTAAGGAAATTAATAAAGGGAAGATGATTAAACCGAAGGTTCTGTAGATACAGTACTGAATTATCCCATCCGGACCAATGCAATTTGAAATATTATTATAGAATATAGAATATGATGCTTATAAATTACCTTATTATAGCCAATTCGCACATTTATATATATATATTATATATAATATATATATATTATCTTTCAAATGCCCAAGTTCAATTTGGATTTAGTATCACCAGGCATGCATAAGAACAGATAATGAAATCTACTGTAATCTACTGTACTTTTTCATTTTCCCCACAGTGCAACCGTTTTGAAACTAATTTCAAACGGTTCAAAATGTCCAAAATGGTCGCCCTCGCAACTAGACTTCATAAAATCGAAAAGTTAAATCTATCTAAAGGCACTTTTAACCTATTGCTAAACTAACGTATTGGTGATAATATACATTCTACATGCTTTTGTGACATGTTAGTGATGTTAATACTTGAAAACGTTTGATATTAAAATCGCAAAATGTATGCAACACTCTGAAAAATATTGATTTATGACCAGATGCCATTTTGGGACCGGTACCGGTCCCGTCGGGTGGAACAGGTTAACTTGGTTCAGGGTAAGTTGGTTAGTAAAAAGATACTATACTGTACGTCTACTGTAAAAAGATACTATACTGTACGTCTACTGTAAAAAGATACTATACTGTACGTCTACTGTAAAAAGATACTATACTTCTACTGTGCTAAGACCCTATACTTCTACAGTGAATATATATTAGCACACAGGACAGAATGTTGCTTACTGATCAGATATCTCTATAGTCTGCATCCCACAGAACCCTCTTCACTCGCTGGAGCGACTCAGAGAAACCAGTCTACAGTATCCCTGGGGTGTCCGCGGCTATGATGCAGCTCATCATAGAGTACGCCTACACACGCTTTGTGCCGGTGACAGCAGAGAACGTGGAAGAGCTTCTGGTGGCTGCAGACCAGCTTCTCGTCACTGGCATAGTAGGAGCGTGCTCTGACTTCCTAGAGGGCCAGCTGTCTCTGGAAAACTGTGTCGGCATCTGGAGGTTTGCGGACATCTACTACTGCCCTGACCTGAGGCGCAAGGCCCATCTCTTCATCGTGTGCCACTTTGAGGAGATGCTGCCCGTCTCACAGGAGTTTGTGGAGCTGTCCCTGCAGCAACTGGTGGACATCATCGAGAGGGATGACCTGAACGTGAAGAACGAGGAGACGGTGTTCGAGGCCGTCCTCCGTTGGATCGACCACTCCCGTGAGGAGCGTAAAACACACATCCCTTTGCTGCTGCCCAAGGTAACTAATTGTATTACTGTGCATTGAATTAAAACAACACTAGGTTCCCTAGTACAGTGGTTCTCAAACATTTGGGTCCAAACTGTTCCCTAGCAACAGAATTCCAGTGAAACCGTCTACAACCGATGTCTAAGTTGTACCCGCTGTCTTCCCAGGTTCGCATGGGCTTGATGAGGCCTGACTACTTCCTGAACAACGTCCAGAACAACCCTGTGGTGAGGGACAACCATGACTGCAGGGCCCTCATCCTCAGCATCCTGAACTCCCCTGGCTCCGACAGGCTCCCAAACCCCCTGACCCGCCCACGCCTGCCCCAGGAGGTCTTATTGGCCATCGGAGGCTGGAGTGGCCACAGTGTGACCAATGGCATGGAGGCTTACGATATCCGAGCCGGTGGATGGATGGACGTGAGCGTTGAGGTGGAGAGTCCCCGGGCCGCCCACGGCACCGCTTATGTCTACGGTCTGCTGCGTCGGTGGGAGTGTCTCAGCAGTGTGTGCAGGTTCAACCCTGTCACTCGCAGCTCCCATGCACTCACGCCGCTGTTACGTCAGCATGGTCACGTTGGACAGCTGTATCTACGCCATTGGGAGGGTTCGACGGACACGTGCATCTGAACACCGCAGAGCGCTACAAGCTTGAAACCAACCAGTGGACAGTGATTTCACCCATGCTGCAGCACAGGAGCAAAGCCGGCGCCGCAGCGCTCCACGGCAAGGTGGGTGGAACTGAGGAACACACGGGTGGTAGATGAACCCAAGGAACGTTCACATTAAAAACTAAGCGATTGGTATCATTCAGAATCAGAAATCATAAAAAAATTGCTTTTCATTTATCTATTTATTTAACTGTATTAAACAATATAAAACGAATTGGCCATAATTGACTGAGCAAACTAATGCTTACTGCTGTAACCTACTAATAACACTTAAGTAAATCTGAAGATTATTATATAGCAGATATATTTATTTAACAGATTGCAGAATGTGTACAATACAGTACGGCTCAATACACACAATTGTTAAGGGGATGCAGACCAGAGAAAGACGTTTGTCTTGTTTACATCAGGGTCCCCCTAATGACGAGAGGGAACTAGATAGCGGGCTATATTACTTTTAACATGTGCTTAAACCCAGTGTTCTCGACAACGGAGTATGGTCGCAGATCTGCTGCTATAAAAACACATATGGCGTTTGTTATTGCTTTGGCCCGGTGTGAATTAATAGCGAGATGCTGCTTGAATGCAACGGATTGCAACGGGGAGCTGGGTTTGCACTAGGATATGTTTTTTCCGTGTACCAGACAGTGATATTCACATTCGGGTGATGCCGTTTCAAATGCGTGATAAAGTTCACAATAAAGTTGAACAATAACTGGCTTGTCAGTTAGTATTGACTCGCCATACTAAGGCTAATATGCTATGCTATTCTGAATTACAGCTCTCGTTCAGTGAAGCTGCGCGCTGCGTGGAATGAACAAACTACATCCGGTTAGTTGTGCACGTTATATTAGGGCCGGGGGGATTTAAGTTCAGCAAAAAAAGGTTCCATACCATATTACCATTGCAATCGCTCGGTGCACAGCCCGTACTGTACCGGAGGACCACATTGAGGCGGTACAGTACGTATCCGCGTACCGTTACACCCCTAGTGGACTCTGATCGCCCCCATAAGCAGCAGGCGTAGCAGAGTAGGAGTCGCTGCGTACGGAGGACAAGGTAGGTGCACACAGAGACAAACGCTTTATACTAGATATTTTTATAGATATGTATCATTTGACTTGCAATGCTGCTGTGACGCCCTCATTTCCCTAAGTGGATTAATAACGTGTCTGCCTGCCTGTCTACCTGAGACACACACTAAAACATTCCTCTCATGTGTCCTGTCCTCAGGTGGGAGGGTTTGACAGAGTAAACGACCTGCGTAGCGCGGAGGCCTACAGCCCCTTGACTGACTCCTGGCGCGCCCTGCCCACCATGCTCACCCCCCACAGCGACTTTGGCTTCGGGGTGTTGGACGACCTGCACTTGGATTATATTAGATATAGATCCAATGGCTTCAACACCACCTCCAACGCGGAGCGCTACGACCAGAGCAGCGACAGGTGGACTGTAGCCGAGGACATGAATATCCACCGCAGAGGCCTAAGCTGCTGCATAATGCATGGCCTGCCTAACATGAGCCAGTACGCCGCTCCCCGTGACGCCCTGCCTAACATGAGCCAGTACGCTGCTCCCTGTGACGCCCTGCCTAACATGAGCCAGTACGCCACTCTCCGTGATGCCCTGCCTAACATGAGCCAGTACGCCGCTCCCCATGGCGCGTTAGCAGGTTAGCTTAGTTAGAGTTAGCAGATAACATTACATTAGTTAAAGGAAAACTCCAACATTTTGGGAAATTAGCTTATTTGCCATCTACCCTGGAGTTAGACAAGAAGATACATACCTTTTTCTTCTCTGTGCATGCAGTAGGAGTAGGAAGACGTTGGGAACTAGGCTAATGGAGGAACCTACTTCCAGTGACTGACGCTAAGCTAGGCTAACGGTGCGCGTCTTCCTACTCCTACTGCATGCACAGAGAAGAAAAAGGTATGTATCTTAACACTCCAACATTTTGGGAACCCTGGAGTTAGACAAGAAGATGCATATAGGGATGTGCATCTCCATCACTGAGGCCGATGCGATGCGCATCTCGATACGGTGCCAACGATACGATACATTAACGATACATTTGAAGTACCGGGAGATGCGATGCGATACGATTCACCCCTGTTGAGATACGATACGATTCGATACGATTTGATTCAACATAATGCGATTCGGGGCGATACGATGCGATTCAACACGATGCAAAATAATGATACAATTTTATGGTATGACAGAGGATTTGGTTGTATTCCTTATATGCAGCTTATATTATTATTAAAAATAAAATAATCTACTGTAAGACAATTTATATAAAAACTCTTGGGTGCCTAAGACTTTTGCACAGTATTGTGTTTTCTATCCACTTTAGCTAAAAACACACACACACTATTTATATATCCACACTACTGTGAGACAATAATAATCACACACAAAGGGATAATGGCTTATAGCAGACTTAATGATTTTATAATATTTCAGATAATGAAATTAAATGTTTATCATCAACTATCCAGTTAGTATTTATATTGTAACGTTTGGCCACTTTTAATCATTGAACGTAGAGAGAGAGAGAGAGCGCGCGTTTGAGCGTTCTGATGTTCCATAGCTAACCACAACATGATGGCATTTTGTCAACACAGTTGGAACCTGGAGGAAGCGATATTGCCAATAAATGTGAAGTTATCTTTGAACCTGTTGTCAAGCGTTGTCAATATACCCCCCCCCCCCCCCCCCCATTTCCTCACTAATGGAACTGGTGTTTGCGGAGTCACGTTAGTTAGTTAGATAGTTTAACGTTAGCTGAACGGCTAACAGCGGCTAACGTTAGCCAGTTGGTCAATTCAATTCATGTCTCGACTTCTCTGTTTGTTGATAACTGTGACGCGGCTATCGCCTTCCGTAGTAGCGAAGCAAAGATCGTCTCTGCTGTGTGCACTGCTGACAGAAGTGGATGAGAGGAAATTATATGAATGAATCAGTTTTGACCGATGCAAAGACGCTAACAACAGATGCATCGCGAGTTCAACCTGAATTGTAGCCGATGCGCATTTTTCCCACCGATGCATTCGCATCTTGAACGTTTATGCCGGTGCACCGATGCGAATCAGTGAATCTTAACATCACTAATGCATACCTTTTTCTTCTCTGTGCATGCAGTAGGAGTAGGAAGACGTTTGGAACTAGGCTAATGGAGGAACCTACTTCCAGTGACTGACGCTAAGCTAGGCTAACGGTGCGTCTCTTCCTACTCCTACTGCATGCACAGAGAAGAAAAGGGTATGTATCTTCTTGTCTAACTCCAGGGTAGATGCCAAATAAGCTAATTTCCCAAAATGTTGGAGTTTTCCTTTAAGGTTTTTAGTGCGACTGGGATTGCTTTCTGCGCTGTGCCTAATCACTGAAAAGGGGAACGATCCAACTGGGGGCGTCCGTGTGGGAGAGAGAGAGAGAGAGAGAGAGAGAGAGAGAGAGAGAGAGAGAGAGAGAGAGAGAGAGAGAGAGAGAGAGAGAGAGAGAGAGAGAGAGAGAGAGAGAGAGAGAGAGAGAGAGAGAAAGAATTATTTGTACCAACTTTGTAGTGGAGCCGTGTTGGTTAATCTACTGGACATCAAAGAGGAGGAGGGGGGTGGGAGAAAGAGGAGGAGGGTAAGAGGAAGAGGCGGAAGATCCAGCAGGGATCTCTGGTCCCGCTGTAATCTCCAGCAGGGGCTGCATGTGAGCCTGTGAGCAGCCAGAGAAGCAGCCTATTATCAGGCTGATGGGAGGCCCTGATACAGAGCCTTGGAGGACGTCAGGAAATGAGCGAGGAGGAGAGGACACAGAGAGAGAGAGAGACAGAGAGAGAGAGAGAGAGAGAGAGAGAGAGACAGAGAGAGAGAGAGAGAGAGAGATAGAGAGAGAGAGAGAGAGAGAGAGAGAGAGATAGAGAGAGAAAGACTGAGAGAGAGAGAGAGGGAGAGGTAGAGGGAGAGAGAGAGGGAGAGGGAGAGGGAGAGGGAGAGAGAGACAGAAATATGTGAGTCATGGAGTCAGTGCCTCAGAGGAAGTAGGTCTTTGCTGTTAATGAATCAATCACGCTTCCTCCAGATCAGAGATGCGAGATGTGAGATTGCTGTTCATTGACTATAGTTCAGCTTTCAACTCCATAGTGAAGTTTGCGGACGACACGGTGGTGGTGGGGCTGATCTCTAACAATGACGAGAAGGCCTATCGGGAGGAGGTTGATGAACTGGCACGCTGGTGTCAGGACAACAGCCTGCTCCTGAACATTGGTAAAACCAAGGAGTTGATTGTGGATTTTAGGAAAATACAGCAGGGGACACACACGCCACTGTGGATAAACGGGGCTATCTTGGACAGGGTGAGTAGTTTCAGGTACCTGGGAGTCCGCATCATAGAGGACCTGACATGGTCAACACACATAGATTCTGGGCGGCTGGGTGGTGCAGCGGACATTGCGCTCATCACCAACGCAAGAGACACCGGGTTCGACTCCGGCTGTCGGTGTTGCCTCCGGCTTGGGCCAGTCGTCATACTAATTCAATTAGCAGGGTTAGTGGGTGGTAGTCGATGGGTGGTTGTGGACAGCGACTCCTACACATCGGTTGGGGACGCCTGCACAGCAGAGACAGGAAATGGCTGGGGTAGTGTGAGCCTCCCACACGTTACACCTCGCCAATGAGAGTCCGCGCTGGCAGGTGAAAAGATGTGACAGGCTGCCTCCTCGTGTATCGGAGGGGACACGTGATCCAAGGCTTCTATCCTCCCTACAACCGGCCAGTGGGGGGCATATGCGAGCAACGTTCAAGACAGGGGAGGGGAGAATTGGCACAGCGGGTAATTGGGATGGGAGAAAAATAGAAAAAAAATCACCCCTGCAGGACTTATATAACAGGAGGTGCAAATCCAGAGCCTGCAGAATAATGAAAGACCCTCACCACCCCAACAACAGCCTGTTCAAGCTGCTGTGGTCAGGCAAGCGCCTATATATACGCAACAAGAACAGAGACTCAGACTCAGCTTATTCGGCCCAGGCCATCAGAACACTGAACACTGAACTCTCCACTCACAAATACACATGAGCACACACACACACACACACACACACACACACACACACACACACACACACACACACACACACACACACACACACACACACACACATACACATACACACAAACACAACACGTATGCTGCAACCGCTAAAACAATCACTTTAAACGAAATGTCACTTTAAAAAATGGAAAAGTCACTTTAAAACCCTTAGAAGTCTAACCTAAATAGCGCCTCCTCCTGAGAATTTCCCCCTTTTTTTTTGTTACATAATATAAAATTACAGATTCATACCTTCAAAATAAGCCATCAATTGTCAAATTTGAGACGATAGTTTTCAATCAATGTCCTATCAAACATTCTGGTAAAATCCTAACACCTTTTCAGTATAGGACTTTGAACTAGATCCAAGTTCATTCAGCTATCTGATGAGAGAACTACACTCCCAGAATTCAATGTGATCATTGTCACTAGCACCATTTCACACCTGAGCAAAGGCCCAGTCATTCCTTTGTTATTCCAGTGAATGGACCCAGCAGGAGGCCTAGCCTAGCGACAAGCGGCCACTACATAGTTGGGTATTGAAAAAATTCTCATATCCAAAAGTAGTAGCTAGATATAGGTCATACATGTAGGTATGCACTTGTCCTAATATACTAACCTACACTGTAGCACTCAACACTTTGATGAACATTGTTACTCAGCTGATAGAGGTGTGCCCTTCCTCAATAAAGCCCTTCAGAGAGCCCTTCAGAGAGAGAGAGAGAGAGAGAGAGAGAGAGAGAGAGAGAGAGAGAGAGAGAGACAAACAACCAGTGATGCCACTAACGCGTTACTAAGTAACGCGTTATTGTAATCTGATTACTTTTCCGCGAAAATGGTAATCTAACGCGTTAATCTTTAAAAGCCAGTAATCTAATTGCAGTTACTTGTCCAAGTGGCTGTGCATTACTATTTCGTTACTATCTCATCATAAATTCATAATGCAGGCGGAATACAGTATTTTATTTCGTTTTCGACAGTCAAAAATACGCTTAGAGCTGTTTACTTCTCTTTGGGAGTGACGTCACATGTCACGTTTTCAAAGCGTGTCTGAGCACGTAACCTCGCGTGTTGATCCATGCTGGTGGGCGCGGCTGTTATTGTTATTTTCAGCCTGACCTAAACTGCGCGCTAGCAGGGAGAAGCTCGCGCTCGTAACGCTTTCTTGCAGCACTGGAAGTTCACTAGTCTACTTAACGTTTGTTAAGCCGGGTGAAAAAAACATTCACTTTGCGGAGGAAACAAAATACTGTCTACCGCATATGGAATATACAGCAGCTGCACAGCACGACCATCGACTTCTACAGGACTCGGAGCTGCACCACCAGCCAAACAGTATGGTCCACCTTTGAGTTAAACATATTTTGCATTGCACTATTCCATGAACATGGAACACCATACTGCAGTATGTAGGTTGTCAGTAGCACACTGACAACACTGCAGTATATATATTCCCTCCCCGCCGTATATATATTTCCCTCCCTCCCACCCACCCACCCCCTCCTAATGTACAGTCCCCTCCCCATCATATGTATATACTCTGTCAGGATCTAGGGGTAACAGTACTGTATATTTGAATACCGCTTATGTCACAAATGTATCAGTACTAAATACCTATATGTCCCTATGCCATAAATGTCATGTATGTTGTGTATGTCATAAATGTCTATATGAATTGAAAATGGGGGACCCTGATGGAAACAAGACAAACGTCTTTCTCTGGTCTGCATCCCCTTAACAATTGTGTGTATTGAGCCGTACTGTATTGTACCCATTCTGCAATCTGTTAAATAAAGTTTTCATTCATTCATTCATTCATTCATTCATTCATTCATTCATTCATTCATTCATTCATTCATTCATTCACACAATAATAAATAATAATAACGTAGAACCATATCTGAATGGGGCAGGCCTCAAAGGTAGGCTACATATCAGCCTACATGTGGTGTTATTGACCATTTATCTTTTGTGAAATCTATAGATCTATAGATAGCAAGATAGGCATACCTGCCCTATTAGTACATTTTACTCAAATTGAGTACATTTTACTAAATTTTTTTTGTCATTCTTATGTTGTGGCAGCAGCAGGGGGGACGACTTCGTAACCTAGTTACTTTCAAAGTAACTAAGTTACTCTGATAATCAAGTAATCAGTAAAGTAACTAAGATTACTTTTTAAAGGAGTAATCAGTAATCAGTAATCATATTACTTTTACAAGTAATCTGTGGCATCACTGCAAACAACACACATTCAAATCCAACCCTAACTAACCTTACTGTCATGCACTTGTCCTAATGTACTAACCTACACTGTAGCACTCAACACTTTGATGAACATTGTTAGTTACTCAGCTGATAGAGTTGTGCCCTTCCTGATGACTTGTCGTACAGAACTTGTAAGTCGCTTTGGATAAAAGCGTTAGCTAAATTACTAGATGTAAATGTAAATGTGTAACTGTAGATTTCAAATGGCTGTGCAAATAGTTGTTTTGTTTGGCTTTGACAATGTAAACGTATGTTTCCTATGTCAATAAAGCCCATTTGAAGGAGAGAGAGAGAGAGAGAGAGAGAGAGAGAGAGAGAGAGAGAGAGAGAGAGAGAGAGAGAGAGAGAGAAAGAGAGAGTGAAAGAGAGAGAGAGAGAGAGAGAGAGAGAGAGAGAGAGAGAAGAGAGAGAGAGAGAGAGAGAGAGAGAGAGAGAGAGAGAGAGAAGAGAGAGAGAGAGAGAGAGAGAGAGAGAGAGAGAGAGAGAGAGAGAGAGAGAGAGAGAGAGAGAGAGAGAGAGACGACGTCATCTTTCCTTCACAAAGCGCCTCGGTATACTCGTTCAGGAGTTTCTGTTGCACATAGAAGCAGACTCGACACAAGTTTCGTCTCGACGCTGCCTCTCCCTATATCTCTCTCTGAATATGCACTATTGTATCAGTACAGTAAAGAATACATGTGTAAAAAAAAATCACGTTAAAAAAAAAAGATTGAATGGGATTCGAACTCGTCAAGAACGGACCGCAGTAGCACGGGACCACTGCTCTGCGAGGTGAGCTGAAGCGCCGAATGAAAATCATGGAACAGTAACAGGCCACCTCTCTACTCTAGACTAGAGAGCTGTCATCACCGTGAATGAATGAACTGCGAACTGCAGGACTATTATTATCAACGACAGACAGTGAGAAACACAACCCCCCCCCCCCTCTCGCGCTGAAGAATATGCATATTAGATCACTCAGTGATTAACACCTATGCGCTGTGTGTGTGTGCGCGCGTGCATGTACGTGACGCGTTGTAGTTTCGGGGGAATACAGGGATATTTAGAACTATACAATTGAGCAAGAATTAAACATATTTACAAGTCGTATTATGTTTAGCAAGTAAGGATACATATAGATTACACTATTATGCACTCGAAATTGTCTTTGTGCTATTTTTACAGATTTTTGAAAAACGGGACTTCCTGAGCATTTGTGAGAGATTCTAATTCTTTTGTTCTCCGCCCACGGGAGCAATAGGCCCCGTTGACTTCTAAGGGTTAAAGGAAGGAGGTATTGTATAGTATTATAGTTTAGATACATTAAGTATAAAATGGCGGAGTTAAAATAGTAAATTGTATATTGTATTAGTGTTGTCACGATACTGGAATTTCGAACTTCGATACGATACCTTGAAAAGTATCGATATTCAGGGAGGTCAGGTGGCGTAACGGAGATTGCGTTCGTCACCAACCCCGGAGCGGCTGGATTCGCCTGTTCGAATCCAGCTCACAGCTCCGGGGTTGTCACCAGCTTGGCTGGCCATTCACACTAATACAATTGGCAGTATTAGAGGGTGGGAGAAGCTGGCGGGGTGGGTCCGGGTCGTTGTAAACAGCGACTCCTACAGTTCGGTCGGGGCGCCTGCTAAGCGCAAATAGGATCTAAGTGGGATAGTGTGATCCTTCCACACGCTACGCCCTCTCAGTGAGAATCCGCGCTGCCAGGTGAAAAGAAGCGGTTGATTGGCTGGACGTGTGTCGGAGGAAGCATGTGGTAGCCTCCACTCTCCCAGACCGACTGTGGGGGGTAAGTGCGCAGCGACCAGGAAGGGGATTGGGAATTGGCATAACGACTAACATTGGGATGGGAGAAAATCGGAAGAAAAAGGAGGGGGAAAAAGATCAATAATAATTTTAAAAAAAAGAAGAAAAGTATCGATATTCGATACCATTTTCGATACCACAGGGGAAAAGGTTCAATCTTAAAATGTAAAAAAAAAAAAAAAAAATCAGGTATTGAAATGAACAATGCAACTTCCTTATACAATTTAAATTTAAATTTTTTTTATGAATAATTAAATATCAATATTTCGGGAAATGAGTATTGAAACCGTTTTAAATATTCAGAATCAATATGTATCGATTTTTCGATATTTTTGACAACACTATATTGTATAGTAGTGTACATAGGAACCAGTTTCTCAGGAACTTAGCATGTATTTTTTTTTTATCATGCACATCTTGTGTCTTACCTATTTTTTTTTTTTTTTCTATGCCTATTTTTATTATTGTATTTTGCACAATCAATGCGGGCATGACCACCCGCATTTCACTGTATGCCCTGGTATGTATGTGACAAATACACGTCTTGATTCTTGATTCATCTCCTGCTGTCACAGGTTTATCTCAATTACACTTCCTCCAGAACAGAGATCTCCTGCTGTCACAGGTGTATCTCAATCACACTTCCTCCAGAACAGAGATCTCCTGCTGTCACAGGTTTATCTCACAGCTCTTTTTCACCAGCCGACGTCCACGCCGGTCGTTCGCGGTTCAGCCTTCCGTCTTGCCGTATTGATCCATGGCCTCTTTGAGGTTTGAAAGGGGGGCAACTTACCCTCCTGGACTGGATCTCCTTTACGTAGAGGGGCAGGAGGACCTCAGAGATTCCCTCCAGACGGATCCCATCTTTCTTCAGCTGCAGATTCCCCATGCCGTCCTACAACACAGTAGAGGCCTGTCACTAGGGCTGTACCGAATGTCATTTTTTAACATTCAAAGCTTCTATTGAAGTATTCGAATGAAGCTTCGAATGTCTGTTGTCATATCTTATGACGTAATCCAATTTTTTTTTTTTAATTTGCTCTGTTCTCCCACCAGATTAAGACGCACTATGTCGGTCCGCTTCCCGTCCTGTTATTCTGATTATTCTGTACTATGTCGGTCCACTTCCTGTTCTGTTCTTCTTGTGATAAATATCCTCAAACTAAATCCTCAATTTGAATAAAGTGATTAATCTGATTAAATTACAATTTTTTGTATTAAATCAACTTTCTTTAATGAATATAACTCATCAGTTTAGTCAACGTAAATAATCCATTAAGGGCACGGTTGGTACGAAAGTGATGGTGACGTCTTGATGGAGCGCCGAGCGCCAAGCGGATGCAGATAGGCTACATCATTTATGATAAATTCTTAATTTCAATTTTTATGATGAGTCATATACTATAATAGTATAATACTATAATATTACTGTAGCCTAATCTTTATCTGCAACTGTGAAGAAAAAACCCATTGGTTTAAACAGAATGAATAGACACATACAAAATATATATATATATATATATATATATATATATATATATATATATATATATATATATATATATATATATAAAAATAATATATAATACTAATTCGAATGTTGATTTAGAATTCGATTGTCAACATTATGAACGAAGCTTCGAAGCTTCGAACTATTCGGTACAGCCCGACCTGTCACAGAATGTCTAGGATGCTCAATTTGTCCTCCCTGTTGGAAGAGACAACGGTTGCTATGTGTACATTTTATTAAATTAAATACAATTAGATTAAAATGTATTGTCATCATGCAGCACAAGTACAGTACAACAAAAATAAGTTTGCCATCCAACCAGAGTGCAAATGTAACAATTGTAATATACAATGTACAGGTGATTAAACTGGCTATAAAATAAATATATAGCAACAAAAAATGTATTGCAACAAATATAGCAACAAGAAATATAGCAACAAAAAGATTATAATATTGGTGTGTTGTAAACAGGTCACAGTGGAACAGTAATATCATGCTTTCAGTGTTTCACCTGCTTTACCACTGCACAGGAATTAGGCATTTTCTTTTTCGAAAAGTGGTTACCAATGGTTACGGGCAGCCATGTTGGAAGAAAAATAAAAAATAAAATAGGAATAAATACAGCAGTTTGCATTACTATTCCCTTCCTATCCATCATCATCATCATCATCATCATCATCATCATCATCATCATCATCATCATCATCATCATCATCATCATCATCATCATCATCATCATCAGACATCTTGGTAGGCACACAACAGGCCATTGCAATCAATAACATGTGATACTGTCACATGTCATGCAAATACTATTAATAGAGTAGGTAGGTAGTAAATAATAGAGGCTTGGGAGATAGAGCAGTCGCCTGGTAATCCGGAAGTTCCCAGTTCGATTCCCGCTCCTCCCGGGCAGCATGTCGAAGTGCCCGATGAGCAGGTTGGCACCTTGCATGGTTGCCTCCGCCGTCGGTGTGAGAATGTGTGGGAGCATGTGTTTACATCATGCGTATAATGTGAAGAACAAATTGTAAAGCGCTTTGGATAAAAGTGCTATATAAATGCACCATTTACCATTTTATAGAGTAGGTAGGTGATCTGTTAGCAGGGTGTCTGCAAATACTATTAATAGAGTAGGTAGTTGATCTGTTTGCAGGGTGTCTGCAAATACTATTAATAGAGTAGGTAGTTGATCTGTTTGCAGGGTGTGTGCAAATACTATTAATAGAGTAGGTAGTTAATCTGTCTGCAGGTTTCAACAAGTTACATGTCAACACTTTTTAAGACCTTTTCAATACCATTTAGAGCAATATTTAATACAAATTTCACAAGCATACTAGCAAAAAACAACAACAACACATAGCGACACTGAACTGGCGACTGCACTTGCGTGCCAATTTAAATTGCACGGTCCGTACAGGCTCTCACAGGACGCACAAGCTCCAGATGGCGGCGCAAAAAAAGAAAAAAAATTGAATACAAATATATTTAATATGATTTCATCTCCAGACAGCCGGGCTGCCCCCCAAAAAATGTAATACCTGTGCAAATTAAATGTAAGACTTTTTTTTAATAAATTGAGAATTATTAATTGAATACTTTTTAATACCCCGCAGATACCCTGGTCAGAATATACCTGCATATAACCCATATAACTCTGTATGATTTGTACAATAATGCTGTATACAGTACCGACAGTATCTGTTGGCAGTGTAGTCGTCTATTGACCCGGCGTCCTGAGAGAGACGGGAAGAGGAAGCCAGTGAATCTTCTGGAGCGACACCAACAACACTGATAAGGTCTTTACCGTCCCGACGCAGATGGATGGGAGGCGAGGGAGCGGAGCGGTGGTCAAGATGAATCTTAGGAGACGCATCCCTGACAGACGCCCGGCAGCCCTGTCTGTTGACAAAATGGTGGATTGTTGTTGTCCCAGAAGACATGACCGGGAGTCGGTCCGCTCTGTTCTCCCACCAGATTAAGCTATGTCGGTCCGCTTCCCGTCCTGTTCTTCTGATGATTCTGTACTATGTCGGTCCACTTCCTGTTCTGTTCTTCTTGTGATTCTGTACTGTGTCGGTCCACTTCCTGCTCTGTTCTTCTGATTATTCTGTACTATGTCTGTCCACTTCCTGTTCTTCTTGTGATTTAGTTTAGTTTAGTTTACTCAGTTTATTTGATCATGGACAGTGCATATCAATCAACAGTTATACATTTATAAATGAATACAAATAAATAAAAATAAAAAACTGTAAATATGCCAACATTAGCAGGGTTGCTAGTTTTCAGTTGTAGTCCCTGGTGTTGGATTCTGGCAAACCACAATCAGCCACTTATCACCTCTTCATCTGTTGGCTCGTGTAGTTTCTGCGTTGTGTTTATTTCTCCGACGTCTTCTCATACTGGCTGTACATCATGGTCATTCCCCTTTAATGCAATCCGTAATCATAATAATTCACCACTGTCAGACATGTTACCTTTCTTGGAACACGTTGTTTATTACATAAACAGAAGCCTCGTAATCAGATGTTACCCATTTTGTATTGTCCTTGAAAAGTCTTTGAAAGAAACTACAATCATTATTCTAATGATCTCTCCTTTCACCCCGCTGGGTGGTCATCGCGGCCTGGCTGATATTCCAAAAGCCTGTCGTCGTGGCACTCCTCCATTGCTGCTCCCCCCCCTCCCCCTCTTAGAGAGGGGAGGAGGGAGCCGTCTCAAAGTCTCTGATGGTTCTTCTCTTCTGTGTGATTCGTTTCTTAGTCTAACTTTACCCGGAAGAAACCTCACGTTATATTATCTTCGCCATAGCAACGACAGGCCCGGCCCCTCTTCTGGTTGCTATGTGACGCGCTGTCATGACAACTGCTATTCACCCTTTAACACACATTAAACGTTCGTTCAATTGATGTCTCCCTGCCTGTCTGCACTTTCACTGCTTATCAAGATGACGAAGGACCTTGGAGCACACCCCTGCTCGCCGTGGAGACACACTGCCTGCTGACACACTCTCTCTCTGCTTCTGTGTTGTTCTCAGATGGCTATAAGCAGTGCTGTCATCCACCTACAGTATATACATTTAGTTTACATTATATACACTGAAAAACCTTGAGATCCTTCACTGGGCTAGATGTTTAAAGGTCCCGTGTCTTGCTATTCCTTTCACTATTTGGGCAACTGAGTCTATGGAACACATCTCTATTTCACCTGCCACCTTGAAGCACTGCGCCGACCAGCTGTCCCCAGTGTTTACTAACATTTTTAACACTTCACTGGAGCTGTGTCGGGTCCCAGTGTGTGTTAAGGCCTCGACCATCATCCCTGTCCCCAAGAAGGCCAAGGTCACAGGCCTTAATGACTACAGACCGGTCGCCCTGACGTCTGTGGTCATGAAGGTTTTTGAGCGCCTTGTCCTGGCCCACCTGAAGTCCACCACAGACCCTCTTCTAGACCCCCTGCAGTTTGCATACAGAGCCAACCGTTCCATGGGCGATGCTATGAACATGGCTCTGCATTACGTTCTGGAACACCTGGACACTGCAGGGACCTATGCCAGGATTCTGTTGGTGGACTTCAGCTCGGCCTTCAACACCATCCTCCTGCACATCCGGGAGCATCAGATGTCCCTACTGCAGGTGCCGGACTCTACCTGGAGGTGGATTACGGACTTCCTGACCAACAGGTCACAGCGGGTGAAGTTGGGAATCAACATCTCCGATCCCAAGTCCATCAGTACTGGCTCCCCACAGGGCTGCGTTCTGTCCCCACTACTATTCTCCCTGTGTACACCAACAGCTGTGTCTCTCTGCACCCCTCAGTCAAACTCCTGAAGTTTGCGGACGATACCACCCTGGTGGGTCTCATATCCAGGGGGGATGAGTCTGCCTACAGGAGGGAGATCGAGAGGCTGCAGAGCTGGTGCAGCTGCAACAGCCTGGACCTCAACGCCCAGAAAACAGTGGAGATGGTGGTGGATTTCAGGTGGAAGGCAGCCCCCCCCACCCCGATCATTCTGGGAGGCACCCCGGTGGCCTCTGTGGAGTCCTGCCGCTTCTTCGGCATGACACTCTCCCGGGACCTGAAATGGGAGCTGAACACCATTGCTCTCAATAAAAAGGTCCGGAGGAGGATGTTCTTCCTATGACAGCTGAGGAAGTTAAGGCTGCCGAGGACCATAATGGCTCAGTTCTACACCTCCATCATCCAGTCCATCCTCACCCTTTCCATCATCACCTGGTTCCCTGCAGCCACGGTCAGGGACAAGGCCAAGCTGCAGCGGGTGATACGATCAGCGGAGAGGGTGATCGGCTGCCCCCTTCCCTCCCTTGAGTCCCTACATTCCTCCAGGGCCTTGAGGAGGGCTGATTATGGCTGACCCCGTCCACCCGGGTCACAGCCTCTTCATCATGCTCCCCCACGGCAGGCGGCTACGGCTGCCCAAGACATTAAAGTCCCGTCATAGACTCAGCTTCTTCCCCCCAGCAGCTTGCCTGGTAAACGAGTCAGGTGTCCCCCTGCTCCCCCCCCTCCTCTATGGCGAGCTGCTAGGGCTGGACCTCTGGACTTGAACTGTGCTGTATTCTCAAAGACACTCTGATGTCACGAGACCGCCGCCATCTTGGTATAGGGGGACCATACGGATTTCTACCATCAAATGCATGCGTTGAGGTCCGTTTTTATTACATGTTTTATCGCATTCTTGTTCATTTCATAACATTTTCATACGATTTGTTTTGAAAATATTGAGGCCAACATGGCATTTCACTATTTAGAAAGCCTTTCTGGTGATTCTAAGGCGAGATATGAGTCAAAGATCTCCCCCTGATTGACTTGACATAATGTCCATACAAAACACATACAGACATGGCCAACTCTCGAATACCCAAATTGAAGCTGCTGTGTTACGTTTTGTACTAATAACAAACACAGAAATCCAAATCGCAAGTTTTATATAATACCAGCTGATGCATCACGGAGGAAAAAGTGGCTGGTGGCTAACGTTCGGCTAACTCGCTCTGTGTTGTGGTCATGGTAGCTACATGCTAAGCTAACGTTAATTGCATAATATCGAACCGATAGGAGCTTATCTTTTTCCTCCTTGATGGTATAAAACTTGCGATTTGGATTTCTGTTTTTGTCATTAGTACAACGCGTAACACAGCAGCTCTTTGGCATTGTGAATGACTGAAGAAAATTCCGCTTGATAGTCTTTAATTTGACGCTTTAACGATCCGTTTCTGCACTAAATGAACCGTACACAATGTACCAGGCGGGGCAGTTTCCCCCCACGCTGCAGTTGCCTAGCAACAACAGACAGGAAGTTGACTTCGAGAATTGTATCCATGTCCCCAACCACTGCACTTTACTGTCTTATTGTTGTCTCACTGTTTCTGTCTTGTTTTGCACTTATTTATTTATTATTAGGGATGCACCGATATGAACATTTGCGGCCGATACCGATTGTTCAACTAACACAATCGGCCGATACCGATACCGATATTTGTGGCAAAAAAAGAAAAAAAGTCAACTTTTTTTTCTTTTTTTTTACTTTTTTTTTTTTTTTTTATGAAACTACTGTATATTTGTATGTCTCTAAATGTTTTGATGAATTGAAAATGGAGGACCCTTATGTAAAAAAGCCAAAAGTCTTTTTCTGGTCTTCATCCTCCAGTCTTAGCACTGTTGTTGTATTGAGCTGTACTGTATTGTACCCATTCTGCAATCTGTTAATAAAGTTTTCAATCAATCAATCAGACAAATGTATAGAAAAGCTTTTATTATAACCATATAACAAAAAATGATATTATTGTTTATGAAAATGTAGCCCTATGCTTGACTATTATTTTAGGCATGGCAACAAATAAAATAATAATAATAAAATGAATAAATAAAATATGAAATAAATAAATAGGCTACACGTCTCTCTTTTTGTGTTACAAATTGTGCTCACCGATATGAACATAGGCCTCTTTACTTACTTAAAAAAGGAAACATCAAGAAATATGTTTATGGTATTCCATCATGCCATGTGTGTTTTTTATATATTTTATAATGCTCATGATTATTGCTGAAGTCTGAGTCATACAATACCCACTGGCTTTCATCTTCAACAGACTAACTTGACTAAAAAGACAAAAAAGTTAATGAGTTTTAAGAGTTTAAGAGACAGCACTCACTGTATCTCTCTCAAACAAAGCTCCATGTTCTCCAGTAATATCTCCATAATCTGAGTTTGCAATGCATGTGTCGCGTCAGGTACAACAGAACGATTTTGATTGACAGTCGATTCTGCCAATTACGTCATACCGCTAGCACCCACCTCCTGCTGTTCTTACCACCAATCGGCAAGCGCTTATTCGTTTTTTACTTCCGGGAAGTCCGCCATTGATTTTCACGAGAGATTAACAACAAAGCTAATAACTAGGGATGTCCGATATTATCGGCCGACCGATATTATCGGCCGATATCGGCAGTAAAATGTGATATCGGAAAATATCAGTATAGAATTTTTTTTTTTTTTTTTTTTTTTTACATTTATTTAACCTTTATTTACCCAGGCAAGCAAGTAAGAACCAATTCTTATTTTATTTATTGTCAAAAGTATGCATGTTGGTTTAATTCAACAACAAGAGATATGTAATGTTAATTTTTACTTTTTTAATTATCATATTTTGCACAGATAATGCTTACATTTAGAAAGCCTTTTGAATGCATCCAGTGAAATTATTAATTACCTGAAATTATTCAGTTTTTTTGGGGGGAAACCCTGCATATATCGGTATCGGTTGATATCGGTATCGGTATCGGTATCGAAATTAAGAGTTGGACAATATCGGAATATCGGTATCGGTAAAAAAGCCAATATCGAGCATCCCTACTAATAACGTTAGCTCCCCGCGGCCCACAAGTAGATTACCAGCGCTCCGCAGGAGTACTAAACAAGGGATAATGATTTTACTGCAACGAATGTTATAATAAAAGCTTTTCTATACATTTGTCTGATTGAAAACTTTATTAACAGATTGCAGAATGGGTCCTATTCAGTACGGGCTCTCTGAGCAAAGGAAGGAAGTGAGAGATATGAATGAGTAATGCTTGCTACGGTCGACTCGGGTAAATATGCTGATGTTATTGAACGTGTAACAGTAGGTTATGAATATAACCGTGTTCTATGAGTATAGTGACGCTCAGCGTCTACTGCACATATTCTCACTCCAGTGCTGTACACTGAATAAAAACTCACAAAATGTATCTTTACATACCAACATCCGTCTGGCCACACCCCCGCTACCTATATAAGCAGGGGTGTGGCCACACACTCATCTCCTTCTCAATCTTTCACCACAAGGCAAGATCAAGGGCAGCAGTGGCGTCTAGACGCTGAGCGTCACTATACTCATAGAACACGGTTATATTCATAACCTACTGTTCTATGTCGTATAAGCTTCCGCTCAGCGTCTACTGCACAACGGGAGCTGAGCGGGAGCTGATGCTCGACAAATGTACCCCACTGAGGCCCCCCACAACCATCAGAACCGGGGAGGACCGAGCCCCCCGACCCTCCCTAATGGAGGGATACCCTCCCTATTGGAGGACGGGAGGGAGACGGATCCGACCGTGCGAAGAGGAACTCGAGCAACTCAACGCACAGGGCGAGCAGACCGTGGCTTGACCCCACGACTACGCACATGCACAACCCGCATGCCACCAGGGAACGAACGGAAGGAACAAACCTCGTTACCGCCCCCAAAATCACGGGGTCAAGAGCAAAGCTCAACACTGTGGCAAGGCCGTAGCAGCGGAGCGCGAAGGAAGACCCAGACCCAGAAGGGACTGGATCCCCCCGGAAAAAGGGGGCCCGGAGAGGCCAATGACGCCACAGCATCAGGACCTCACCAGGCGGTCACTAGTGACACCGCCCCCCACATCGCCAGCGTATTCGGACAGGGCCCATCCAAGAGCAGGCCCTTCTCCCCACTAGCACGCCGCCTGGCTCACTGACCCTGGCATACTCAGGCAGTCAGCATGGCTGTAACTCGAAGCACTCAAGAGGCTACACTACAGCGGGAGCAGGCAGCGCACAACCTCCAGAAGAGGCCGATCCCTCAATCCAGGCAGCAGGCACTTGACCCGAGCCTGGAGCACTGCGGATGAGATAGGCGCCAAAGGGGTCAACTGAAAACAGCACCCCGGCGGAAGGGGCGTATCCTGGCATTGTTGAGCACCATGTCAAAGCCTCCACCAAAAAATCCCCGACACTCTAGAGGGGCCGAGGCAGAGAAGGCTGACATGATTGGCAGACGTCATGAACGTGCAGGGGAACACTCAACCGGGTAACCCGGGAGTTGACTCCGCTCCAACACACCAGGGAATCAACCACCCTCTTGGTTCAACATGCGGTGGTTGTTCCTATAACCCCTCAGGAAAAAAAACTCCAAAACACACCTGCGGGTATACACTGGCTATACCGCAGTACAAGTGTTTTAGTTTTCAAAAAGGGTTTATCCCAGGCCACGCGTCTGGACCAGCGTGACCAGAACCAGTCCCGTGCCCTAATCACGCCGACATCCCAAACTCTAGGAGGGGGGGTAGGTACGCGTGTCGATCTAAAACATTATAGAGGGCGCCACCCAGACGGTCCCGTTCGTACCTCGCTCAGTGGCCCACCCCAAAGGCGTGAGACCCCTCTACCTATGCTTTGATCTATTCCGTTAACATCCCCCAGATATGAACGAGAATTCGTCGAGACAACCTAGTAAACTGGCGCTCAGAAGAGACAATCTCCATCCCAGTTGCCCCATAAAACGCAGTTTTAATGATGAGCAACCAAGGCGCACAAGCCTCATGCGTGATTCCTATCAGAAACACCCAGGGCCAGCACTATGTACACGTCGAGACCCAAAACACATCAATGGATAGTCTAACAAGACACCAGATACCGTTTTTCCAAGCCGCCTGGGGGAACGACAAGAAGCCGCTTTTTTTATTTAAAATGTTTTCAGAAAAAAGATAAAATAATACGGACATGGGTCCCATGCGACGCGGCTGAGGGAAAACACCACCCCGTCAACCACACTTCATAAGAGGGGACGGTGAGCGGCGTACCCCTATGATGGGGGGAAACCCATGACTCAACAGACCTGTAAGGCGAGGAGTCAGGGAAACCCTAAACAATACCCCGTCCACCTACTCCAAAAAGGAGAGGACGGGGAACCCCCAGAGAGACTTCCCACGTGAGCTGTATAGATTGAAAAGACATATTGCAGCATTGAGCTATGTAACAATTGGGTTAGGACTCTCCGAGGAGGAGCTCTGAACTCCCAGAGGAGAAGACTCCAAACACCAGAGGAGGCTCTGACCCAATACACACACTACCAGTAGGGAGCAGCGCAGAAGAACCACGTCTCCGCATTGCATCACCCACCAAGCTCAATAATCAAATTTAATTGAATCAAATACACATACAACAGAGCAGAACTCCTTTTTTTCGAAGTTCTACTCACCTTGACAATCTGAGGAGGAGGCTCTGAAACTCTGAGGAGGCTCCCTCTTTTCTTTTATTACTGGGAGGGAGGGTCCGAACTCACAGAAGGCTCTTCTCCCTGAAGAAGAGCTCTGTGAGGAGGAGGCTCTGAAAACTCCCTGAAACAGAACCATAACATGGAACCTGAACAACTCACGGAAGCCTAGAAACGCGCCCAGTGACGTATTCTATGGCGGGGGAATTTCCGCGGTGCACACGCCCAATCTTTCAGGGCGTGGGACCAGGAAACCCACCCCCCTACCCTGTAACATGCCGAAACAGCAACGTGACAGGAAGCCCGAAGGACAGGGGGTTTTAACCCCTGCCCAAACAGAAAAAGGGGGAGGAAGGGTTTACCAGTTCACCCCTTTACGACCCCTCACCCCTGATACGATGTAATGACAAAGTAGAGCCATGACACCAGTCATAGCATGCTACATGAAGCGTTTAACAGCTTCACATAGCTCATGTGCGAACCTGCTATCTGATTTTTACTAAGGAAAAACACAGAACAAAGAGGGCCCCTTTAAGAGCTCCGGTAACAGACTTACACATGTGCTTCTGTGGGCCAAAACCTAACCCAGTTGTGGATCTCAACGACACACACAACCCTTCATCACAACAAAAAAGGGGCAAAAGTACACTCTTAGTACAGAGGAACGCAGTTTTTCATAACGAGAGAGACATAAGTCCTCGATTACGTATTGGCCACAGGCCTTGCTAAGCACATATGACAGTGACCAAACAACCTTTTCCCTAGGAAAAAAATCATTTTCTCAAGCAGAAGCACAACCCCAGCAGTTTAAGCTGAGGGCTACATCGTATCCCCACAAACATAGTGCCACAATATATTGTAAACAAAACATGTTTGAGAGGAGGGGGGGAAGTCCCAGGGAAAAAACCGGGGGGGTCACCCCTCCCTACCTTACCCTTGATACGACCAGGTTGAACAGGTACCCCTGTTAATATGTGAACACGCTGTTCATTGTCATCACAGGCTGAGAGAAGAATGTATTCCTCAATCACATGTCACTAAGCATAGCTTCACAGGTTAATTAACCCACTTAGTTGTGAGTTCAACCACGTTACTAACGTTACATGAACACACATGTTCTCATCACAACTAAACCAGTTAATTTTTACACACGTAAAAAACAACGCCGATTTTCTAGGTAGAGAGAAGCTATACCAGTGACAAGACAATTCACACACAACACGCGTCGTATCCTCAATGTATTGCAGCAACACACGTTTTGGAAAACATCGTTATTACAAAACATTTAGAAGGGAAGGAAAGAAGAAGTGTTAAGTCCGGCAGGACTCCTTACCTCCACCCTGAGCGCAGGCAGAGAGAACTGTGAACACTGGTTAACGGGGACAGCCGAAGTCGAACCTGGCGTCTCCTGCGTTGGTGACGAGCTGCGCCACCCAGCTGCCGTTCTCCATGTTGACGAAGTCCTCGCTGGCAGGGCACCCGGTGTAGGGTCGACTAACATCCTCTGTCAAAGATGACGTCGTAGTCAGAGTGTTAAGGCTTGTTATACTCACAGTAACGTTCAACAGTGTAGCATTAAGCTAACAGCCACTCCCAACTGATAGCAACAAGCTAACGTTTCCTAGCCTAGTGAACACAACGGGCTAGCGTTGCAGCTAACAGCTGACTGGCTAACAGTAGGCCACACACTAGCACGCAAGCTAAGCAGCTATCACCTGAACTGTACACAACGACATAACAAGCCACACTTCAGACAGGCCGCCGCCTGAATCCCTCCTCATCCTAAGAGAGAAGAGAAAAAGAAATGTCAACACAGTTTTCAACGGTGATTTAACAGACATACGGCGGAGTCGGCACAATTCCCATACGGGCTGCAGCCGACTTGAGCATGGAACTACCGATAAAGAAGATCCAGACCCACATTTTCTCGTGCTTGGGTGTAATCTCTCATTCATTTGAAAGAAGGGGCTTTCACGGGACAGAGAAGCATCCGCTCGTCCAGAGAACCGGGTTTAAACCAGATCTCGGTCGCGGCCCACTAGTTTGACCATTATGGGCGTCAGACCAGGACCCTCCGTCCGTCGCTTAAGAGGCCGAAAAGAGGACCCCAATCTGGGGCCGGCCTTCGTAAAAATGGTCAGCTAACCCCCATAGCATTAGCAGACAACTGACGCCCGCATAGCAAAACATTACTCACCCAGCCCAGAAAGCAACCAGTTTCTCACAACAGCCGGTGCCTCCTGCAGTCCAGCTGTAGAACCGGAGGTTCAATACCTATCCAGCCGCAGCAAGGAGGACTGCAGGTGGGGAGTAGATCAGCGACGCAAGCCCCTAATACGAAAAAGCCGGTGGAGGTCAGAATGATCATCATCTTCCAGACACCCCAGTGACGAAGGCAGTATTTTCTCGAAAATAGTGAGAGAGAAAATAAAGATATAACGTCAACGTATCTCCTTGTTCTTCTGTTTTCCTTTCTTCAGCTAAATACTTTCTCCATGTAAAGTGATTGGTATACAGGCACTCTCTTGTGGTGAAATTTGAGAAGGAGATGAGTGTGTGGCCACACCCCTGCTTATCTAGGTAGCGGGGGGTGTGGCCAGACGGATGTTGGTATGTAAAGGTACATTTTGTGAGTTTTTATTCAGTGTACAGCACTGGAGTGAGAATATGTGCAGTAGACGCTGAGCGGAAGCTTATACGACATAGAACTATATAACGTTAATGCCACAAAACGAATGCCTTTGTTAATCATAAGTTACTTTGATGCAGTAGCGTGTGTGTGTGGGGGTGGCGTTGTGCAGGTCGCTTGACTGAAACCTTTTTCAAAGTTTGAACGTGTGGACCAGATTGACGCGACACAAATTTACGGATATTTATCGGCCACTGCCATCGCCAAATTCGAATTTATCGGCCGATAGGCCGTTGGCAGTCAACAAGGCACTTATCGGCCGATACCGATACCCGACCGATATATCGGTGCACCCCTATTTATTATTATGTATTATTATTAGGGATGTCCGATATTATCGGCCTACCGATATCGGCATTAAAATGTGATATCGGAAAATATCGGCATCGGTTTAAAAAAAATAAAAATTAATTAAACCAGGCAAGCAAGTAAGAACAAATTCTGATTTTATTTATTGTCAAAAGTATGCATAATGTTGTGTTAATTCCACAACAAGAGATATGTAATGTTAATTACCTGAATTTATTCCATTTTTGGGGGGGGGGGGGGGACCCTGCATATATCGGTATCGGAAATTAAGAGTTGGACAATATCGATATATCTGTATCGGTAAAAAAGCCAATATCGAGCATCCCTAATTATTATGTTTATTCCTATTTGTGAAAAAAGCATGCACTGTAATGTCAAATCACGTTCCATTTGTACATACAATATGGTGAATAAAGTAATCTGAATCTGAATCTGAATCTGTAAATAGTTTTTCAAAAAAATTCATTGTTTCGTATTTCTAATCAAGTAAAGCAGCATTTTTCCACTTCAAGATTTCAAGCTGTTTTGGGCTGGGCTACGCCCATAAGCGCTTTGAGTGACAGTCACCCACAGTCTGCACTGGCAGACAGAGAGAGACATAGAGAGATTGAGGGTGATACTACTTTCACCGCAGGGGGGCATAATCCCACGGGACAATGCATTGGTAACTTGTTTCAAATGACAATATATACCCCTGTGAATATTATTGCACGGATCGGAATATGGGTGCGCGTGTCGTATAATCTATACAATATCTAAGGTTTATTTGCAGCACAAGGAGGTTGCTAACTGGAAGGAGGAAAAGGAGAGCGATGGAAACATGGTCTTCTCAGTTGACTTAGTCAGATGAGAAATAAACGTGCAGTCCAGACAAAAGGAACTATATTTCAACTCAACTGATTTATTTGCCAAAGGGCCAAGGGTGGATAAGGCATCAGTTGCACACAGGAATTAATTCAGCATAATACATGATTGTACAGAAGGTTTGATGAGGTTAATCAAAATAGCCCAAAACACGGTGGCTTCCCTACATCAAGACATTGTTGCACATAAATAGCAGTCATGTTTATGCATAAAACGAGAATGTACCAAGCCATACACATGGGCACAACCTGGTCTAAGGTAGGAATTACATGTTACTCTAGCCAACAATAATGAGTCCATGATTCTACTCACATGTATAACAGCACATTTCTCTGGTGGTGTGGTTGGATGCTCAGCCGGACCCCCCCTGGGGACGGGTAGGTGGGCTGGCCTCCCAACTAACGGTACTGCTCTACTACTTATAGGTTTGAATGACCTCACTTATTTTTAAACTGGTTGAACCAATCACAAGTATCGGTCTTCTTTCAGTAAACAGAAGGGGGGGCCGCCGGTGTCTTCCTTCAGTGAACAGGGGGGGTCTGCTGGTGGCCCCCGTCGGTGTCTTCCTTCAGTGAACAGGGGGGGTCTGCTGGTGGCCCCCGTCGGTGTCTTCCTTCAGTGAACAGGGGGGGTCTGCTGGTGGCCCCCGTCGGTGTGGCCTCTTGATGAGTACAGAGGAGGGCGCTTTTGATGACCCCCCTCCTTTGGGCTGTGGCCTTCTCAGTTGGACAGAGGCCTGTGTCTCCTCTGAATGCATCAAACACTTCAACATTCCTTCGTGTACCAATCTATATGGTTTGTGTAATGACCTACAGATCTCTCATATCATCCCAGTACAGTCATTGCTTCTAGGCTGATACCAGACATCATATAGGAGACCACACCAACCTTTATTTACCAGATAATATAACTGTGATAAATATACCAGGATTCTATAACAAGAGTGAAATAACACTATTACTTTCATACTCGGGTGACATTCTAAATGGTCTTCTTCTTTGTAAGTTACCTTCTACATTGATATGGTTAATGTAATAAGTAATACCAGATTTCCTATATAAAGTATACTGACTTAATAGTTCCTTGGATGTGTCTGCTAGTTATCTGCTAGACCGGCTGTCCCTCTGCTAGTTAGAGTGAGCCACCGTTTCCTGTGGGGTGTGACTTCCCCTGCGGCCTTTTATGACCTGCAACTGTTGTTCTCTAATCCAGTCTTACCCTGAGCGGGGGTTTGTTTGGAATGTCTTATCTAACACCAATAATCACTTTTGGCTAAGCCCTGTTTTTACATTATGGATTCTCTAATTATTCACACATATTAGTTATGAAATTCAATGTCAAATATCACCACACGCGCGTGGGAGCATGCGCAATGATATTTTGCAGCAGGTTGACAGTGATATGCGAGTTCTCCCGACTGCGTGTGTGTGTTTCCCTGCGCGCACGCCCGTGCGGTTGGGAGTGTGTGTGTGTGGGGTGCTCCGTGTCACTCTCTCTCTCTCTCTCTCTCTCCATCTCTATCTCTCTCTCCCTCTCTCTCGCTCGCTCGTTCTCTGCTCTCTGTTGGCACCCCATGTCAACCCGTTTGAGGAAGTGTCAGTATTTCCACTCGCTCTGTTGTTGAGCGAATGGTTGAGTGTGGCTACAACCATAGAGGGGGCGAGAATTCTTGGACGTCACAGGTACGCAAAATTCAGAATAGCTTAGTTCACTGGGGGAGGATATTGTCTCAACTGAATTGGAGCAATCCGCCAAAATGAGAATTAGAGACACAGACCCCATTGATACAAACCCCCATTGCTAGAAAACAATGCTAAACACTGGAAAAAGCAATTTATAAGACAGGGGACATTTAAGCCAGAAAAGAAACAGAAAAATAGAAGGACATTAAGCTAATATGAAAACAGTTTAAAACATATTCTGTACATTCACTCACTAGGCATTCATGCATCTATAAAAAACAGTGTACAAGTACAGGGACAAATCAAAGCCCATACATGTATAAGCACTGTATAGGCAGGCACACATATGGCAGGCACACATACATAATCAGAAATCACATAACCACATAATCACAATCAGGACAGTCAGGCTAGTGGTAGTGGGCAAGCATACGGGGGCTGGGCAGCTGGACTGGACTGATTCTGTACTTTGTCGGTCCGCTTCCTGTTCTGCCGCATCCAAATGAAAAGAAAAATATTAGACGTATCATAAAATGCTTAGACGTGATGGTAGCTGTAGAAGGTTTTAAACCAGCTGGCGTAAATACAACTCTACCCCCCCCCTGCCCCCCCATCAGGCTTTGTATTAAGGTCAAGCGTAGGGATTCCATATCCGTGTAATTGAAAGTTTATGCTTGACCTATATACTGCTCTTATCCAGGGTGCAATTTGTGAAATAAAACAGAGGGCGGGACAAAAAAAAAGAGAAAAAATCAAATGTCATGTAGGCCATAAAAAATTATATAGTTATATAAAACTCACACGTCTCATCTCATCATGAAATTATGCAAGTGCAACAGAAAGTCCAAGGAACTTGCAAAGAGATTAAATTAACGTATTCTGGCTGTTTTACTTTCAAACAGATGCGTTCTGAAATATAATGCGATGGTTTGTAATAATAATAATAATAATAACTTTATTTGTATAGCACTTTTCATACAGAGGTTGCAGTTCAAAGTGCTTCACAACAGTAAAAAATACAGGCATAAGCGAGCATAAAAAGATAGACAGGTAGAATCACAGTGTTTCACATTAGGATCTAGCATCCCAATAGGCTCTCCGCTTACAGTTTTCAGTAACACAAATAGTAAAAATAGTTTAAAATGATTCAGTTTAAAAATAGTCAAAAAATTATAAAATAGAACGGACATAAAAAATACAGGCATGAGCGAGCATAGCAAGATATGGCAAATCACAGTGTTTCACATTAGGATCTAGCATCCTAATAGGCTCTCTATTCAGTAATACTCCTGTAATTCATGAACAAATAATCACAGTGTTTCACATTTGGATCTAGCAAATAATAAGAATAGTTTAAAATGATTCAGTTTACAAATAGTCATCAGTAAGAAGTAAAAAGTGCAATAACCGACACATGAATTTGATAGGCAGTGTATAAGAGTAGGCAGGGTAAGAATAAATACAAGTTGTGTCAGGATATGACCTCTTGCCACTAGGTGGTAGCAGATATCTATCAGTGAAATGCCTGAGCAAAGAGCTAGGTTTTAAGCTGTCTTTTAAAGATGTCTAGCGAGTTGGCTTCCCTGATGTTTTGGGGTAGTTTGTTCCATAGTTTTGGGGCATAGTTGATAAAGGCTGCATTACCGATCCTCTTTTGACTGCTTCTGGGAGCCTCTAGTAGTCCAGCAGCTGATGATCGCAGTGTTCTTGCTGGTGTGTAATTTATTAGAGTGTTGGCGATGTAGCTAGGTCCCTGTCCATTTAGAGCTTTGTATGTAAGGAGAAGGACCTTAAAGTCAAGTCAATTCTAAATGTTACAGGAAGCCAGTGTAAAGCGGCTAAGACTGGACTAATGTGCTCTCTCCTTTTGGTTCTAGTTAGCAGTCGGACTGCAGAGTTTTGGATTAGCTGAAGCCTCTCTGTGGTTTTCTTAGGGAGACCTGTGAAAAGTGCATTACAGTAGTCTAACCGGCTAGATATGAATGCATGAATTAGCTTCTCAGCATCGTTCTGATTAATAAATGGTCGTACTTTTGCTATATTTCTGAGATGGAAGAACGATGTTTTCGTCACTTTGCTAATATGAGAATTGAAGTTCAGTTCTGAATCTATGATAACCCCAAGACTAGTGACCTCAGATTTGATCCAAGGGGTTAGTCCCCCCAGGTTCTTTATTAATGTTTCTTTTTTAGTTTTGGAGCCGATAATTAGAATTTCAGTTTTGTTCTCGTTTAGTTTCAGGAAGTTCTTACTCATCCATTTATTTATTGCCAGTAAGCAGTCTGTAATGGAGCTAATCGCTGTATCATTTGGTTCAGCAGATATGTACAGTTGTGTATCATCCGCATAGCTATGGAAATCTACATTATGTTCTCTGATGATATCACCCAGCGGTAACATGTAAAGGGAGAAGAGTAAAGGACCTAAGCAACTCCCTTGTGCAACTCCATAGTTGTTGTCGTATATATCAGACATGTGATCTCCTAGTTTAACATAGAATTTCCTCCCTCTGATGTATGTTTTAAACCATCCCGGCACATGTTCTGAGAAACCGACATGGTTTTCAAGACGATCGATTAGAATATCGTGATCGATTGTATCAAATGCTGCACTGAGATCTAACAGGATAAGGATGGAGATCTTATTCTCGTCAGAGTTTAGTCTGAGGTCACTGATTATTTTGGTGAGGGCAGTTTCAGTGCTATGATATTTTCTGAATCCTGACTGAAATTCTTCTAAGATGTTGTTTTCTTCAAGAAAGGAATTTATTTGAACTGAAACTATCTTTTCAAGTACTTTACTAATGAATGGTAGGTTGGATATTGGACGATAATTTGCCATTTCATTACTATCCAAGTTAGGTTTTTTTAGTAATGGCTTTACAACTGCTGTTTTAAAGGCATCCGGGAAAATACCAGTCCTAAGGGAAGTGTTTATGATATCTAGCACAGGGCTTGAAATACTATTAAATACCCGTTTGAAGAAAGCTGTAGGTATAGGGTCAATGTCTGAGGTGGAGGAGTTACATTTTGAGACAGTTTTGCAGAGTACATCTAATGTGATGCATGTGAAACTTCTCATGGTTACATTGCACGGTTTGCCGCAATCAGCTTTATTTCCATCATGAGTAATGCTGGCCCTGATCAAGGTTATTTTGTTGTTAAAGAATAGTGCAAGTTCTCCACACTTAACCGTTGATGACCGAGGAGGTGTAGGGGCAGTGTTGAGTAGTACATTAATAGTGGAAAAGAGGATTCTGGAGTTTCCAGCATTTTCTGTAATGATTTTAGAGAAGTAATCTTTCCTTGCTAAGCGGATGGTTTTATTATAAGCAGTTAAAGCATCTTTGTATATATCACAGCATATGGTGGTTTTTGTTTTTCTCCATTTTCGCTCCGCTGCACGACATTTCCTTTTTTCTTCGTTGACCGTATTATAGTTTAACCAGGGTGAGGCTCTAGTTTTCTTCTTTTTCGTTTTTAATGGGGCGACAGAATTTAATATAGATGACATTGCATCATTGAGATTTTCTACCATTTCATTTAGAGAGCTGTCATGATTGTGTGGTTCATGTAGTCTGATAAGATCAATGAACTTTGATTCAGCTTTGTCGTTTAGGAGCCTCTTTTTAACTATGATTTCTTTTTTTGTTTTAGTAAGGGTTATTTGAGTATCAAAAAATATACAGTGATGGTCGGAGAGAGGTAATTCAGTTATTGAGATATTTGTTATGCTTAGCCCAGTTGTTGTTATAACTAAGCCTAGTGTATTCCCAAGCCGGTGAGTTGCATTTGTTATATGCTGTATTAGGTCAAAGCTATCCAGTAGATTTTTTAGTTCTATAGTTTTGGAGTCTGTTTTCTTATTAAAATGGATGTTCAAGTCTCCATTTAGGATCACCTTATCATATCCGGTAACACATAGTGAGATCAGTTCAGAGAGCTCCTGTATAAATATTGGTGAGTGTCTAGGCGGGCGGTATATTGTGACAATAATAGTTGATTCTGTTTTTAGTTCAATGGCAAGATATTCCATTGACATGAACTCGCCTAGTTCTGTGATTCTAAACAAGAGTTTTGAGGAGAAGATTGCTGCAACTCCTCCGCCCCTTTTATTTTTTCTGGGTATTTGAAAAAAGTTATAGTCTGGTGGACAAGCTTCTATCATTATTGATGTAGCTGTGTCATTATTTAGCCATGTCTCTACTAGGCAGATGCAATCTAAGTTATTTTCTTTAATCAGATCATTTACTAAGAATGTTTTATTATTCAGTGATCTGACATTTAGGAAAGCTCATTTTATTTGTTGGACTTCTTTAGAGGAGGTCTGCTTTGGCTTGACCGTGATGGCCCTGAGGTTAATAGCAGGTAAACGCATTGATGGCGTATATTTTTCACCATGCCATTGGCTGGTTATGATTACTTGTATGTTTTGATGGCATGGCAATTGTGCTATACTGCACCGTACTGACTGCACTGTGCTTTCGGGGACATTTGATCAGACGAGATGGCCTTGTGTGATATGGGGGGGACGGGTGGGACGGGACGCCTTGTGCTGCTGCACTTCGTGGTGAGATTGTGTCCTTCATGACTATCTCTCGTGCTGGTATGAGCTTAATATTCTTGGAGGCCATCAAGGCATGACGCATGTTTGCTGATAGGAGCTTTGAACCTAAGCGATTTGGGAAGAAGCCATTTCTTTGAAAACGTTCTGGGTTATTCCAGAAAACATTGAAGTTGTCAATGAATTTCAGGCCGTGTACAAGACATGCAGCTCCTAACCATGAATAAAAATTTAGGAGTCGACTGAATGCTTCTTGTCCTCTGCGAAAGCATGCAATTGGTCCACTGATGGACACATCAGTGTCTGTGTACACAGACTGATGTTTGTCTAGTGTGTTCATTAAACGTGTGAAATCGTCTTTCAAAGTCTCTGTGCCAGTCTTCTTTCGCAGGATGTCAAACGATCCAGAGTGAATGACAATTTTTATTATTCCCGGTCTGATTAGTGTTGGAAGTATTTCGGCCAGCTCTTTCACAGATTTATTGTCTAGACAGATATTTTCTGTGTTTGCCATCTCCACATACCTTGTTGTGGAATCTCCAATCAGTATGCAGTCTATTTTCTGTGTGAGGTTAGCATTTTTCTTTCCAACAGTTTTGGGGCCGTTTGTTTTTGGGCTAGGCCTAGTCTGCCGGTTCTTTCCACAGTCCTGTGGCCTTGGTGAAGCCTCGTTAGCCTTCTCAATAGCCGGCATGTTAACGCTGGTCCCATACCTTCGGCGTTGGCTACCGCGACGTTCTCCTCGGCGCATGATAGTCTCTTCGCTGTTAGCCGTTCGCTCGGTCTGGGTCGTGTTTGCTAGCCGTGTCGCTAGTGGCTCTGTTTTCCTCGTCGTCTCGTCGTTAGCGTGTGCTTCGCTAGCATTAGCGTGAGCTCCGGCATGCCAGCTGTTTGCTTCGCTAGTGTTAGCGTGAGCTCCGGTATTCTTGCTATTAGCGTCGTTAGCGTGAGCTCCGTTACGCTCGCTGTTTGCTTCGTTAGCGTTGTTAGCCACGCTTCTATGTCTCTTTGCTTTGGGTGTTGATATGCGTGTTTCCGAGAGTAGGCTGAAACTATTTCCTGGCGGTACCGGGGGTGAGGTCCTGGATAGTTTATTTCTCCTTTTATCCTTGACAGTGATCCACTGCTTTGGTCTAGCTCCTTGGTTGTGCCAAGGACCGTCTTTTGGGTGGTGCTGTTCTGTAGCTACTAGCATAGGCCAGTTCTCAATCATGGTATTGTTGGCTATATTTGTAGTAGCTTCATAAATAGAGTCAATGAGTTGCTCATCCTGCTGTATTTGGTACAGGGTAGAAACCCGAGCCTCCAGCTCTACAATCCTCTTACTCATCTCCAAGCAATTAGTACATTCTGTGGGAGAGCCGAGTCCCGGCATCTTCCCTTATTTACTGTCTTTTCAGGTTAGGCTCAGCTGAAGCTAAGCTAGGTACTTAGATGGTGGTGGTGGTGGTGATGATGATGATGGTGGTGATGATGGTGGTGGTGGTGGTGGTGATGGTGGTGGTGGTGGTGGTGATGGTGGGTCACTCACTTCACAACCGGGGTCTTTATGAAATATCATACAGGAGAGCTGTCTGTCGCTCTCTCCTAAACGGGGCAGCTTCCGTCGCTCTCCCCTACACGGGGCAGTTCCGTTGCCCTGGAGCTGTGCTATTACTCACACGACCAAAACCACTGTCGTCTTCCGTCTCGTTAAAACTCAAAATAACAAGGAAAGCCTTCCTCGTCTTTCATAAATATCCTTGCCTTCCGACATAGTCCTTTGTGTGTAGCTGATAAGACGGCTCGCTATTCCTCCCACGGAGAATCTTGCTACTCGTTCTTTCGACTGTGGTAAAAAATCTGAATAGATAAGAAGATTCACAGTTCTGGAGAAGTACCATAGGAACTGGGAGTTAACATACAGAGTAATTAAAGTTGAAAGGGCTGTAATAAATCATTATAATAGCGATAGGCAAAAGCAGCGGAGCGGAGCGACAGTGAAAGCAGCTTGCGTTGCTGAAGCAGGAAGTAAGTAAAGTAGTAAGAAGTAGGAAGTAAGCGTGGTGATCTACCGCGACGTTCTCCTCGGCGCATGATAGTCTCTTCGCTGTTAGCCGTTCGCTCGGTCTGGGTCGTGTTTGCTAGCCGTGTCGCTAGTGGCTCTGTTTTCCTCGTCGTTAGCGTGTGCTTCGCTAGCATTAGCGTGAGCTCCGGCATGCCAGCTGTTTGCTTCGCTAGTGTTAGCGTGAGCTCCGGTATTCTTGCTATTAGCGTCGTTAGCGTGAGCTCCGTTACGCTCGCTGTTTGCTTCGTTAGCGTTGTTAGCCACGCTTCTATGTCTCTTTGCTTTGGGTGTTTATATGCGTGTTTCCGAGAGTAGGCTGAAACTATTTCCTGGCGGTACCGGGGGTGAGGTCCTGGATAGTTTATTTCTCCTTTTATCCTTGACGGTGATCCACTGCTTTGGTCTAGCTCCTTGGTTGTGCCAAGGACCGTCTTTTGGGTGGTGCTGTTCTGTAGCTACTAGCATAGGCCAGTTCTCAATCATGGTATTGTTGGCTATATTTGTAGTAGCTTCATAAATAGAGTCAATGAGTTGCTCATCCTGCTGTATTTGGTACAGGGTAGAAACCCGAGCCTCCAGCTCTACAATCCTCTTACTCATCTCCAAGCAATTAGTACATTCTGTGGGAGAGCCGAGTCCCGGCATCTTCCCTTATTTACTGTCTTTTCAGGTTAGGCTCAGCTGAAGCTAAGCTAGGTACTTAGCTGGTGGTGGTGGTGGTGATGATGATGATGGTGGTGATGATGGTGGTGGTGGTGGTGGTGATGGTGGTGGTGGTGGTGGTGGGTCACTCACTTCACAACCGGGGTCTTTATGAAATATCATACAGGAGAGCTGTCTGTCGCTCTCTCCTAAACGGGGCAGCTTCCGTCGCTCTCCCCTACACGGGGCAGTTCCGTTGCCCTGGAGCTGTGCTATTACTCACATGACCAAAACCACTGTCGTCTTCCGTCTCGTTAAAACTCAAAATAACAAGGAAAGACTTCCTCGTCTTTCATAAATATCCTTGCCTTCCGACATAGTCCTTTGTGTGTAGCTGATAAGACGGCTCGCTATTCCTCCCACGGAGAATCTTGCTACTCGTTCTTTCGACTGTGGTAAAATATCTGAATAGATAAGAAGATTCACAGTTCTGGAGAAGTACCATAGGAACTGGGAGTTAACATACAGAGTAATTAAAGTTGAAAGGGCTGTAATAAATCATTATAATAGCGATAGGCAAAAGCAGCGGAGCGGAGCGACAGTGAAAGCAGCTTGCGTTGCTGAAGCAGGAAGTAAGTAAAGTAGTAAGAAGTAGGAAGTAAGCGTGGTGATCTTGCAGGACATCCTGATATATTTTTATACTGTCAAATAAAATCAATCAGGGCGGCTGAGTGGCGCAGTGGGCAAGGCTCGCCACTAACGCAGGAGATGCTGGTATCGAGCCCAGCTCTCGCCGTTGCTACCGGCTTGGCCGGCTGTCATAATAACACAATTGGCAGTGTTAGAGGGTGGGAAAGCCGGTGGGTGGGGATTGGACGTTGTGGACAGCGACCCCTACAGGTCGGTTGGGTGATGCCTGTACAGCAGAAACAGGAAGTATCGGGGGCAGCGTGAGCCTCCCACGCGTTACTCCTCGCCACTGAGAGTTCGAGCTGTCTGGTGAAAAGATGCAACAGGCTGCCTCCTCGTGTACCGGAGGGGACACGTGATGCAAGGCTTCTATCCTCACTACTGCCGGCCAGTGGGAGGCATAGTCTAGCATCGTTCAAGACAGGGGAGTGGAGAATTGGAATCACGAAATTGGGATGGGAGAAAAATTGAAAAATAAGGAGAAAAAGTGGATAATTTTTTTTATCAATCAATCAATACTGATTACAACAGGCTACTGTACATAAGAATAAGGTTTACATAATGTATAAAGCATCTGATCTAAATATACAGGTAGCTACAGTAGATTGATAAGTATTTTTATTTATTTATTATTCTTTTTTCTTTTTAATTATCTTTTTCCCTCCTTTTTCCGTTTTTTCTCCCCTCCCAATGTTAGTTGTTATGCCAATTCCCAATCCCCTTCCTGGTCGTTGCGCACTCTACTCCCTACCGTCGGTCTGGGAGGGCAGAGACTATCACTTCCTCCGACACATGTGTACCCAGCCCACCGCTTCTTTTCACCTGGCAGCGCGGACTCTCACTGGGAGAGTGTAACGTGTGGAAGGTCACACTACCTCTCTGTAACACTTCCCCCGGTCCTGTGGGACCAGCCGGCAACCCTCCGCCCGGTTCGGTTGGTCCAGGACTCAGACATTCACAACCCCGTCAATACCCTTCACAATACAACATTGGCAACCGGTGGGCTGAGCCAGATGTGGCAGATCTGGCATCAGCTCACACACCTAATTAACATTGTCATCTGCCATTTATGTTTGTTATGTTCGTTGTCTATGTTGTCATTGTTGTTTCCATTGTGTTAGATTTGTGTTCCCCTGTCTGTGTTTTGTAAATGTGTTTTAGTCTGTTGGTCTCAGTTTGTTCTATTGTTATTGTTTTCCCCTTGTGCTCTATGTTCTGTGCTCTGTGTTCTGTTAGTTTTGTCTACCACACCTGTGTCCTGTTTGTAATTACCTTTTGTCTCTAATTAGTGTTTGTATATTAAGTGTCTGGACCAGCAGAGACTTGCTGGTTCATTCTTTTATGTGATTATGTGATATGGCTGATTGACTGTGCGAGTGGTCAGGAAATGGGAGAATCGTTTATTTGAAAACGATTCATAAATAGGCCGAAAAATTACAACGTTCTAGAATATTCCAGTAAAGGGTGATTATAGTGGAATGTCTTAATTTTTTCATGAAAACGAGTGCTTTTCAAAATGCTAGAAACCGGAAATGAAGCGATAAAAAAACAATCTGCTACATCAATGTTGACTGGGAAATGAGTCTTTGATAAGCGACCGGCAGATTAGACACATAGCCATAATTTAAAACATAGATTAGGCGATATTAACGTTAACATTGAAGTGGTGCTGGGCATTCAAGGAGGTAAAAAGGAATTAAGCTTGGGCAGTGAAAGTGTTAACGTTAGCATCTGTTGACAAGCAGAGGGGTCCCCCCTGGGCTAATCACACCCTTAACGTTAGCATCTGTTGACAATCTAAAAAGTGAGCCACACAGTCTCTTCAGACACATAAGTCAACAGTCAAAGTACAGGGTCGCTTCTTCTGGCGTGTGTCTTTAGACCTGCAGCTCCGTTGAGGCAAGCCAGGCCAACGTTTCATCGTCCAGTTCCATCAGACCACGTTCTCCATACGGTGGCCGGTGTTTGGGGCAACTGGTGATTATATGTTCCACAGTCTGTGCAGGGGCTCCACACTCGCATGAGGCACTGTCCTTGAGGCCCCACCTCTTCATTGAGGCGCCGTAGCGTTTGACGCCGGTCCTTAGGCGGTTGAGGGTTGTCCACTGCTTTTGGGGAAAGTCTTGACCAGGGACGTCCAGAGGGTCATTGATGTAGAGGTGCAGCCTGGATGGTTCTGCTGACCTCCACTGGTCCCGCCATCTCGTCCTGACCCAGGAGGCCTTGGAAGTGTCAGGTGGTGTTGTGTGGAGTAGGCTGTAGGCTTGCATGGAAAAGGGGCGCCGTGACTTTAGGCGCACACGTCGTGGTGTCTCTGTGGTGGTATTGTGAAGGAGGTGGGATGCACTGATCTGTGCCTTGCGGGCACAGGGTTGCCATCATGAGCTAAACCTGCTCTTCTTCCCCATCGCTGTACTTTGAGGTCACAGGGTCGCCATCAGGAGCTCAACCTGCTCTTCTTCCACATCGCTGTACTTTGAGGTCACAGGGTCATGAGCTCAACCTGCTCTTCTTCCACATCGCTGTACTTTGAGGTCACAGGGTCATGAGCTCAACCTGCTCTTCTTCCTCATCGCTGTAATCTGAGGTCACAGGGTCATGAGCTCAACCTGCTCTTCTTCCTCATCGCTGTAATCTGAGGTCACAGGGTCATGAGCTCAACCTGCTCTTCTTCCTCATCGCTGTACTTTGAGGTCACAGGGTCATGAGCTCAACCTGCTCTTCTTCCTCATCGCTGTACTTTGAGATCACAGGGTCATGAGCTCAACCTGCTCTTCTTCCTCATCGCTGTAATCTGAGGTCACAGGGTCATGAGCTCAACCTGCTCTTCTTCCTCATCGCTGTACTTTGAGGTCACAGGGTCATGAGCTCAACCTGCTCTTCTTCCTCATCGCTGTACTTTGAGGTCACAGGGTCATGAGCTCAACCTGCTCTTCTTCCTCATCGCTGTACTTTGAGGTCACAGGGTCATGAGCTCAACCTGCTCTTCTTCCTCATCGCTGTACTTTGAGGTCACTAGATTTGAATCAACAATCTGGTATTTTCGCTCATTTTCAAATTCTTCTCTTTTTAGGTTAACCGTCGGTAGTGTGATAGTGTAGTGTGACCTTCTGTGTAGTGTGGCAGTGAAAGGGTTAACCGGCTGTTGTGTGGCAGTGAAAGGGTTAACCTTCTGTGTATTGTCGCAGTGAAAGGGTTAACCTATTGGTAGTGCAGCAGTGAAAGGGTTAAGAGTCTAAAAGAGTCTCCTAACAGTTAACAGAGGAGTTTACTCTCTAACCACAAGTCTTGCTCTGTAACAGTCTGAAGGTGTGAGTTATCATCAGTAAATGGCCAAGACGCTAAGTAAGGTTGTAGAATAGCCTATAGCGTTATCCCCAAGATAAGAGAAATAGTTTTTATTTGTGGATGATAGGGCTGGGCGATATGGCCAAAATGTTTATCACAATAACGATATGATAATGTTATCATATCACTCGATATCGATAATTATCGATATTGTTATAAGTATTACATTCCTTTTTTATTTTAAATTTTTTTTTAAACAACACTCAGGCTGCAGCTGGTTTGAAAGCGAAAGTAAACAAGCTTCTCTGCTGGCTGTGGCTCCAGGGGAGTTGAACAGTTCTGGCTCTGCTCGTTTATTTTGGCGCTTTTTTGGTGGACAAACCACCGCACATGTGCACCGTGACTCGTGACTGTAGACTAGCTCTGCTAGCACACATAGCCTACTGTGTACAGACGGTTTCAAACTGTATTTTACATTAGAAAGCAAACAAAATAAATGGACAAGAGAAAAATAAATCTCAATTTGGTCAGTATTGTCATTTGGACAAGCAAAGCCATTACTTTAAGTTGCAGGCAAGAAAGACAAGTCTGTCCACTGTCTCTGGTTTTAAAACTGCCCTGTTGCAGGTCACACAAAAAAATAAAAAAATAAATAATTTGTTATTATCGATCGATATCGATTATTAAAATATATCGCAATAATTATCGTTATCGTTTTATCGCCCAGCCCTAGTGGATGAGACACTTAGGTTGTAGCTAGCTATCTACAACATTGTACTACACAGGTGGCTGGGTGGCGCAGCGGACTAAGCACTCGTCACCACCGCAAGAGACACTGGTATTGAATCCGGCTGTCAGCGGTGCCTCCGGCTTGGCCGGTCGTCATACTGGCTCAATTGGCAGAGTCTGGTTGTTGTAAACAGCGACTCCTACAGGTCGGTCAGGGCGCCTGCACAGCGAGGGAGGGAGATGGTGAAGGTAGTGTGACCTCCCACACGTTACACCTCGCCAATGAGAGTCCTCGCTGCCAGGTGAAAAGATGCTGCTGGCTGTCTCCACATGTATCGGAGGAAGCATCTGATAGACTTCAGGGCTCCCTAGACCGACCAGTGGGGGGCACATGTGCGCAACGACCAGGAAGGGGAGGGGGGAATTGGCATAACGACTAAATTGGGATGGGAGGAAAAATACAGAAAATAGGAGGAGAAAAAGTGGATAAAAAAAACATTGTACTACACATGGATAACATTATACCCTGTGTCTGGCAGACCACCGTCGGTTCTGCAGCCACACCCTTTAACTCCTCTAAAAAAAAATTCTCCTCAGGAAATCTGAGCGAGAGACCTTCTGCAGGCAGAGTGGAGGTAGGATTATTAGCTATTAGCTGCTCTGCCCCTGGATTACAGGCTTGTGGACGGGCTTAGAAACTGATTGATAAGACTCTTCTCATAACAAGCTCTTCAGTTGGACGTTGACACGTTAATAATTGGTTCTTAAAGATGTTGGTTCAACAGTTAAGGTGGATATTTGTCAAGCTTAAAGGGCAACACCCACCCATTCTAGGAATTCATACATGTTATTCCTATGGTCTAAAGTTCTAAACAGTGTTAAATGTCTATTTATTTTTATTTTTTTTTAATCTTTTCCCCCCTCCTTTTTCCTCCGTTTTTTTCCCTCCCATCCCAATGTTAGTCGTTATGCCAATTCCCAATACCCTTCCTGGTCGCTGCGCACCTACCCCCTACAGTTGGTCTGGGAGAGTGGAGGCTATCACATGCTTCCTCAGACACATGTGTAGCCAATCAACCGCTTCTTTTCACCTGGCAGCGTGGACTCTCACTGAGAGGGTGCAACGCGTGGAAGGATCACACTACCCCCCTTAGATCCTTTCCTCGCTGAGCAGGCGCCCCGACCGAACTGTAGGAGTCGCTGTTTACAAAGACCAGGACCCACCGCACCAGCTTTCCCACCCCTAACACTGCCAATTGTGTTAGTATGAACGACCAGCCAAGCTGGTAGCAACGCCGAGAGCTGGGCTCGAACCCAGCGTCTCCTGCGTTGGTGGCGAGTGCCTTGCCCACTACACCACCTAGCCGCCCCCTAAATGTCACATTTGTGACGTTATCAGATATTAAGTCTGAAACAGCTCCACATAGACGATGCATTGTGAAAGATGTTATAGATGACACTGAGAGACACCCAGGAGAGTGTTCTGACTGAGTATATGATGTTATAGATGACACTGAGAGACACCCAGGAGAATGTTCTGATGTATATGATGTTATAGATGACACTGAGAGACACCCAGGAGAATGTTCTGACTCTGAGTATATGATGTTATAGATGACACTGAGAGACACCCAGGGGAATGTTCTGAGTATATGATGTTATAGATGACACTGAGAGACACCCAGGAGAATGTTCTGAGTATATGATGGTATAGATCAGTGGTTCTCAACTGGTCTAGTCTCGGGACCCAACATTTTCCTTAGTCATTAAGTCGCGACCCAAAATGTTTTACCACTATGATTTATGTAAAAGTGCAACTATTGCTAAAAACCCAATGAAATAAAATAATAATAAATAATATATGCTTCTTAGCAGATTTCTTAGCTTAACATAACAGACCTACTACAGTAAGTTTGGGGGAACTAATGGGATAACGTAAGGTTATGTATATAACCAAGTTCTATGAGTTATGGTGCGCTCAGCACCAGTTGCATAATATCTCGCTTCAGTGGATATGCACTGAATAAATTTCAAAATGTACCTTTACATACCAACATCCGTCTGACCACACCCCCATCTGCTGCCTACATAAGCAGGGGTGGGGCCACACACTCATCTCCTTCCCAACAAATTTCACCACAATGAAAGATCAAGGGCCGCAGCGGCGTCCTGGTGCTGAACGCACCATAACTCATAGAACTTGGTTATATACATAACCTTACGTTCTATTTTGTTATGGCTTCGCTCAGCACCAGTTGCATAACAGGAGCTGAGCGGGAGCCATAGCTCGACAAATGTACCCCACTGAGGCCCCCCACAACCATCAGACCGGGGAGGACCGAGCCCCCCGACCCTCCCTAATGGAGGATACCCCCCCTATTGGAGGCTTACGGGAGGGAGACGGATCCGACCGTGCGAAGAGGAACTCAAGCAACTCAACGCACAGGGTGAGCAGACCGTGGCTTGACCCCACGACTACACACACACACAACCCGCATACCACCAGGGAACGAACGGAAGGAACAACCTCGTTACTGCCCCCAAAATCACGGGGTCAAGAGCAAACCCAACCCCGTGGCAAGGCTGTAGCAGCGGAGCGCGAAGGAAGACCCAGACCCACTGAAGGGACTGGATCCCCTGGAAAAAGGGGGCCCGGAGAGGTCAATGACGCCAGGCATCAAGACCCCACCAGGCGGTCACTTAGTGACACCGCCCCCCACATCGCCAGCGTATTCGGATAAGGCCCCTCCAAGAGCGGTCCCTTTCCCCCCAATAGCACACCACCTGGCACACTGACCCTGCAGAACAGGCAGTCAGCATGGCCGTAAGCACTCAAAAAAGGTTAACCAACGGAAGCAGGCAGCGCACCGGGGAAACCAGGCAGCAGGCTGTAACCTGAGCCTGGAGCACTGCGGACGAGACAGGCGCCAAAGGAGTCAGCTGAAAACAGCCCCCCCGGCGGAAGGGGCGTATGCTGGCGTTGTTGATCACCATGACAAAGCCTCCATTAAAAAAAACCCACCCAGAGGGGTCGAGGCAGAGAAGGCTGACATGATTGGCAGACGTCATGAACGTGCAGGGGCACACTCAACCGGGCAACCCGGGAGTTGACTCTGCTCCAACATACCAGGGAATCAACTACCCTCTCGGTACGGTGGTTGTTCCTATAACCCCTCAAGAAAAAACTCCAAAACACACCTGCGGGTATACACCGGCTATACCGCAGTACAAGTGTTTCAGTTTTCAAAAAAGGGTTATCCCAGGCCTACGGTATCAACGAAACTTTACTTCGGACCGGGCCCGGCGGCTCGGGAAGCACATAGGGTTACTAGAGGAGGTCCAAAAACCACCCCAACAGCCCCCTCTTTGCCACGCGTGAGAGAGGAGCGAAAGAAATGGAGAACCAGCCCTAAGCACACAGCACTTGGTATTCCCAGGCGGTCTCCCAACCAAGTACTAACCAGGACCGAACCTGCTTAGCTTCTGAGATCGGACGAGATCGGGCGTGTACAGGTTGGTATGGCCGTAAGCCATTACGATAGTGCAGAGTACAACATGTACCCAACAAAGGGTCTCCATAACGCCTAACCCTGTGACACCCGGGCCGACCCGGCATTTTCCCCCCCGAAAAAATCACAAGTCCCTCAGGGTACCAGAACAGCAAATCTGCATCCCCGACGGACAACGGGTTTAACTGACCTGGACCAGCGCGACCAGACCAGTCCCGTGTCCTAACCACGCCGACATGCCCACTCCAGAAGAGGGGGTAGGTATGCGTGTCGATCTAAAACATGAAAAGAGGGCGCCACCCAGACTGTCCCATTTGGACCGTGCTCAGTGGCCCACCCCAAGGGCGTGATCTATTCCGTTAACATCCCCCAGATATGAACGAGAATTCATCGAGACAACCTAGTAAACTGGCGCTTGGAAGAGACAAAACTCCATCCCAGTTGCCCTATAAAAACGCTGTTTTAATAACAAGCAACCAAGGCGCACTTAGCCCCTGCGTGATTCTTAACAGAAACACACCGAGCCAGCACTATGTATGCGTCGAGACCCAAACACATCAATGGATAGTCTAGCAAGACACCAAACATTGTTCCTCCAAGTCGCCTGGGAGAACGACACGGAGCCGTCATGCTTCATGTTCCTTCCTCTTTTTATTTAAAAAAGAAAGAAACACAGACTGACATGAATCCCACGTGACGCAGCTGAGGGTATTTTTTTTTTACATTTTTACATCCCACCACCCTCGCCATAGGGAGGAGACGGAAATCCCCAGAGAGACTTCCCACACGAGCTGTATAGATTGAAAAGAATATATTGCAACATTGAGCTATGTAATATTTGGGTTAGGGCTCTCCGAGGAGGAGGCACTGAACCAATACACACTCAATAATCGAATTGAATCGAATACACACACAATAGAGCAGAACTCCTTTTTGAAGTTCTACTCACCTTGACAATCTGTGGAGGAGGCTCTGAACTCTAAGGAGTCTCCCTCACAGGGAAGGAGAGTCCGAACTCACAGAAGGCCTGAGGAGGAGCTTCGTGAGGAGGAGCTCTGACAACTCCCTGAAACAGATCCATAACATGGACCTGAACAACTCACGGAAGTCTTACCAACAGAGACGCGCACAGTGACGTACTCTATGGCGGGGGAATTTCTGCGGTGCACACGCCCAATCTTCCAGGGCGTGGGACCAGGAACCCCCCCCCCCCCCCTCTTACCCTGTAACGTGCCGAACAGCAACGTGACAGGAACCTTGAAGGACAGGAGGTTTTAACCCCTGACCAATCAGAAAAGGGGAGGAAAAGATTACCAGTTCACCCCTTTACGACCCCACACCCATGATACGATGTAATGACAAATAGAGCATGACACAGTCATAATCTGCTACATGAAGTATCTAACAGCTTCACATAGCTCATGTGCTACCCTGCTATCCGATTTTTACTAAGGAAAAAACACAGAATAGAGAGGGCCCCCTTTAAGAGCCCCGGTACCAGACTTACACATGTGCTTCTGTGGCCAAACCTAACCCAGTTGTCGATCACAAGACACACACAACCCTTCATCACAACAAAAAATGGCAAAAGTACACTCTTGCTACAGAGGAACGCCGTTTTTCATAACGAGAGAATACAGAATCCTCGATTATGTATTGGCCACAGGCCTTGCTAAGCACACATGATAAGTGACCAAACAATCTTTTCTTTAGGAAAATGTAGTTTCTCAAGCGGAAAGCACAACCCCAGCAATTAAGCTGAGGGTTACATCGTATCCCCACAAACACAGAGACACAATATATTGTAAACAACATGTCTGAGAGGAGGGTGGGGAAGCCCCAGGGAAACCGGGGGGATCACCCCTCCTTCCTTACCCTTGATACGACCAAGTTTGAACAGGTAACCCTGTTAATATGTGAACACACTGTTCATTGTCATTACAGGCTGAGAAAAGAATTCATTCCTCAATCACATGTGACTAAGCATAGCTTTATAGGTTAATTAACCCACTTAGTTGTGAGTTCACCCACGTCACAAACGTTACATGAACAAACATGTTCTCATCACAACTAACCAGATCATTTTTACACATGTAAACAACAACCCGATTTCTATGGAGAGAGAAGCTATACCAGTGACAAGACAATTCACACACAACACGCGTCGTATCCTCAATGTATTGCAGCAACACACGTTTTGGAAAACATCGTTATTACAAAACATTTAGAAGGGAAGGAAAGAAGAAGTGTTTAAAGTCCGGTCGGGACCTTCCTACCCTGAGCGCAGGCCAAGAGAACTGCAATCTGGCAAACGGGACACCGAAAATGAACACAGCATCTCCTGTGTCGGCGACGAGGGTAGCGTCGCTGCGCCACCCAGCCGCTACGTTTCTCCATGTTGACGCAGTCCTCGCTGGCAGGGCTCCCGGTGTAGGTTCGACTAACATCCTCTGTCAAAGATGACATCGTAGTCAGAGTGTTTAAGGCATGTTATAGTCATAGCAATGTTCAACAGTGTGGCATCAAGCTAACAGCCGCTCTCGACTGATAGCAACAAGCTAACGTTTCCTAGCCTAGTGACACAACGGGCTAGCGCCGCAGCTAACAGCTGACTGGCTAACAGGTAGGCCATAACTAGCACGCAAGCTAAGCAGCTATCACCTGAACTGTACACAACGACATAACAAGCCACACTTCAGACAGGCCGCCGTCTGAAACCCTCCTCATCCTTTAAGAGAGAAGATAAAAAGAGATGTCAACACAGTTTACAACGGTGATTTTACCAGACATACGGCGGGGCCGGCACAAGTCCCATCTGGGCTGCAGCCGACTTGAACATGGATCTTCCGATAACGAACATCCATGCCCACATTTCCTCGTTAGGGTGTACTTTCACTTTTATGTGAAAGATGGGGCCTGCACGGGACAGAGAAGCATCCGCTTGTCCAGAGAATCCTGGGATCACCAGATCCTGGTCGCGGCCCACTAGTTGACCATAATGGGCTTTAGACCAAGATCCTCCGCCGTCGCCTAAGAGGTTGAACAGAGGACCCTAATCTGGGGCCGGCTTTCGTAAAAATGGTCAGCTAGCCCCCATAGCACTAACAGACAACTGGCGCTCGCAAGCAACATTACTCACCCAGGCTCGAAAACCAACCAGTCCCTCACAACAGACTTCCACAGTCCAGCTGCATGTTCGGAGGGCCAAACCTATCCAGCCGCAGCAAAGGAGGACTGCAGATTGGGGAGTATATCAGCGACGCAAGCCCCTAATACGAAAAAAACTGTGGAGGTTTAGAATGATCATCATCTTCCAGACACTCCAGTGACGAAGACAATATCGCCGCATTTTCTCGAAAATAGTGAGAGAGAAAATAAAGATATAATGTCAACGTATCTCCTTGTTCTTCTGTTTTCCTTTCTCCAGCTAATACTTTCTTCCTCGCCAAGTGATTGGTATACAGGCACTATCATGTGGATGAAATTTGAGAAGGAGATGAGTGTGTGACCCCACCCCTGCTTATGTAGGCAGCAGATGGGGGTGTGGTCAGACGGATGTTGGTATGTAAAGGTACATTTAGAAATTTATTCAGTGCATATCCACTGAAGCGAGATATTATGCAACTGGTGCTGAGCGAAGCCATAACGAAATAGAACTGGGGTTGCAACAAAAGTGCAACTAAGGGCTAAAAACACAATGAAATAAAATAATAATAATAATAATAATAATAATAATAATAATAATAATAATAATAATAATAATAATAATAATAATAATAATAATAATAATAATAATAATAATAATAATAATAATAATAATAATAATAATAATAATAATAATAATAATAATAATAATAAATAATATATCCTTCTTAGCAGACTTCTTAGCTTAACATCCCAGGAAACTAATGGGATAACTGGGGATGTTGTTTGCTGCTGACAAGAGTCTCAAAGTCTGGGGTGATGGTAGACAAAGCAACTCTGAGGTCATGCTCAATGTCCAATCTGTTCCTCTGCTTTGTCTTCAGCTGGACCAGAGCTGAGAAGCCACTTTCACAAAGATAGGTAGTGCAAAAAAAAAGTCAAAAAAAGTAAAAAAAGAAGAAAAAAAAACGTAAAATTTTTCTTTTATTTTTATTTTTTACACACGCATCCGCGACCCACTCAAAATGGCCCCGCGACCCACTTTTGGGTCGCGACCCACCAGTTGAGAAACACTTATAGATGACACTGAGAGAGAGGAGAATGTTTTGAGTATGATGGTATAGATGACACTGAGAGACACCCAGGAAAATTTTCTGAGTATATGATGTTATAGATGACACTGAGAGACACCCAGGGGAATGTTCTGAGTATATGATGTTATAGATGACACTGAGAGACACCCAGGAGAATGTTCTTAGTAGATGATGTTATAGATGACACTGAGAGACACTCAGGAGAATGTTCTGAGTATATGATGGTATAGATCAGTCGCTTTCACATATAGTTTTGGTGGACTCGGTGCGGTTCTGGGGGTGAAGTTGCAACATTGTTGCATTCTTCATTTGGTTCGCCTGCGTTCACATAGAGAAATCTGTCAGCGGACCGAGATCTTCTGAACAATGTCACGCGGTCGAAAAGGGCGCTTGTCTATTGGACAGTGGAAATGTGTGTGTGGCTGCAAGCCCGTGTGTGCGCGCGCGCGTGTGTGTGTCTGTGTGTGCTGTCTGCGAGCCCTCCAGATCAGCGGAGCGAGTTTTGACATGGCATTGATCCATTGTTCTATTGAAGCACATTACCACCATCCTCTCGCTAAACAACTTGTAGACCAATAATAATAATATAATAATAATAGTATTGACGTGGCATTGATCCATTATTAATGCCGTGCGCCTCGGTAATAATAATAAGCTGCGTGTTTCTTCCTTCTTCCCAAGATGCACAGTTAGATATATAGATAGATAGATAGATAGATAGATAGATAGATAGATAGATAGATGTAGTAAATTCCCAAACATAGACTCATGATTAACTAATGTGTGGAAATATTTAGGCCTCAAAACAATAAGAAATATGAATGTGTGTGTGGTTACATAGAAGTGATTGCCATTGTAGGCCACACAGGTCGATTTACACATGAACTGAGTGGTCAAAAGATTCTATCTATGACCGCAACCCAAGGACCATCTGCTATGGCCGGGGACAATGGGCTCTGTAAAGATCAAACAAAGACAAAAGGTCATGTAGACATGTTATCTCGCTGGAGTATCCTGTCACACACACAGACACTCACACACACACATTTTCACATACACATCCACACACACACACACACAGACACTCACATACTCACACACACACATACACATCCACACACACACACAGTGATCAAAGCGCCCATGAAGTGTTATCTGCTTACGGCCTGGGGACACACACAGAGACACACACATACTCACACACACACATTTTCGAATACACATCCACACACACACACACACTCACACACACACACACACACACACACACACACACATTCACACACACACATACACATTCACACACACACACACACACACACAGGAGATCTCCAAACTAACTATTTCCTGGTATATTGTTAAAATAGTAATTTGAATAAGTAAGTTAAAATATAATTAGTGTTTGGTCATACTAAAATGTCTACAATTAGTTAATGTGTCTGTGCTATTTTCAATTAATGTTCAGTATGATTAATTGATTGTTACACATTCTGCAATCTGTTAAGCAATGTTCTATATGGTATTAAAATGTATTCTATTAAGCTAACAGAAAGATTAGATTTGTTAGATATATGTTCTGAAAGTCAAACAGACTTAGTAATAAAGAAATATATCTGTGTTTAGGTAATCAATATAAACTTTGATTCATCAAAGTATTAACAAGTCAGGTAATGTTTAAGTAATTTTATAGGGAAAATATTCTCTGTTAGTAATGTGAGGGTTTGGCCTATAAGCCAAACCCCTATTTTCAAATGCCAGCTTAAGCAGTCCTGTGATTGGAGGAACTAATGTGATGATGTCATCAACTCCGAGACACGGCCTTGGGCTATAAGATGGGTGTGTGATGTGGGGAGAGAGACGG